>NC_062555.1:44868112-45127367 GCF_016906955.1 Phacochoerus africanus
ATTGTTTCTATACCTTCCTTTAGTTCTTTAGATGTAGTTTTCTTTGGTTCTCTGAACATATTTATAATAATTTATTTAAAGTCTTTACCTAGTAGGTATAATATCTGAGCCTCATCAGGGTCAGATGAGGCTCAGATATTGCTTTCTGTGTGTTGAGGGGTGTAAGACCATATTTTCCTGTTGAAATTTTATGTCATTGAAAACTATCATTTAAAATAATATAATGTGGGGAGTTCCCATTGTGGCTCAGTGGTAACGAACCTGACTAGTATCCATGAGAACACAGATTCAATCCCTGACCCTGCTCAGTGGGTTAAGGATCCAGCATTTCCATGAGCTGTGGTGTAAATCACAGATGCAGCTCAGATCTGTTGCTGTGGCTGTGGTGTGAGGTGGCAGTTGCAGCTGTGATTCGACCCATTGCCTGGGAACTTCCATATGCTGTGGGTGAGTCTTTAAAAAGACAAAATTAATAGTAACAACAACAACAATAATAATAATAATATTAATAATATAATGTGGTAACTCTGGAAATAATATTCCCCACCCTTTCCCCAAGGTTGGTTGTTGTTGCTGTACATTGTTGTCGCTGCCTATTTATTTAGTGATTTTTCTCAACTAATTCTATAAATTTTTCTCTTCTTTCTTGTGCATAGCTAATGAAGTCTCTGTTCAGTTAGCTTAGTGGTCAGCTGATGATTGAACAGAAATTTCCTTAAATCCCTTGAAACAATAATTCTCCATTCTTTGCAAAGGGTCTGTTTGTGTGCTGGGATATGCCTTCAAGGCTCTGCCATGCAGGCTTTAACTATGGCTTAGCTTTCATTTCCGGTTTTTTTTTTTTTTTTTACAGCCTTAAGCTCTGCCAGAGGTTAGAAGTTAGATCTTGTCTTCTCAAGTCTTTCCTATGAATGTGCACAGCCCTGCACATGGGCATGGTTTTTCTAACATTCTGCCAATGTCAGAGATTTTCAAAGTCCCCTATGGATATCTCATTTCCCAAATTTTCCTTTTGAATTTTCTGATAGCCTCTTTTTAGCCCCAAATGGTATCGCTGTTTCAGGCAGCTGCAGTGTTAAAAACTGCCACTAATTGTTTTCTGCAAATGCCCTGGTGATAGGGCTGTTTACATTGAGTAAGCTCTGAATCAGGTTAAAGAAAGAAAAGATCCAAGAATAAAGCCTTTGGAGGCGATACCAGGCAGGTCAGATGGTGACAGTTACTTAGGAATGGGGCTTTAAAAGAGAGCTTTAATCCCATTCTGTGCCTTTCTCTTTGGCTAAATTGCTAGTTTTCACTGTGATTATGTGGATTTGGTTCCAAGATTATTGTGAAACTGGGGCAAAGGAGATGGGAAAAGGATAAATAAGAAAGCTTTCTGTTTTTACCTAGATTCATCAGTTCTCCTAAGATTATTGCAAGTCTTGGGTTAACTCGCAAAGTTCTAATAAAGTTGACTCTGACCATTATTGCCAGTGTCTCATTGTGGATGATCCACAATGGTCTCATTGTGGTTTTCAATGGCCCTTTCTCTACTATCTAGAAATGTTTCTCTGCAGTGTTCTTTTAACACTTATTTAATCTACTCCATCTCCAACACTTCCCAAGTCCCTCTTAGAAGTTGACCTCTGCTCCTAGCTCAGAAGACACTGAATGGGAATTAACCTCAACCTTTTCCTCTAACCTATAAACACTCTATCCTCTTTCTGTCATGAGAGAAGAGGTGTCCTTACTCCCAAATAAAATTAATCACATCTCTGCTAAATGGCTTCTTGTCTCAGGGCAAAGTCTAAAGCCCTTGCCATAGCCTAAAATGATTGCTTTGGGTAGTGTGGCTATTTTAACAATATTAATTCTTCTAACCCAAAAGCATTGGATATATTTCCATTTATTATCATCTTTAGTTTCCTTCATCAATGGTTTATAGTTTGCAGAGTATAGTTCTTTCACCACTTTGGTTAAGTTTATTCCTAGATTTTTTTTTTTTTGATGTGATTTTAATTGGGATTTTAACTTTCTTTTTCTCATAGTTCAGTTAGTATTAGAAAAGCAACACATTTCTATATATTAATCTTGTATTCTGAAACTTTATTGAATTCATTTATTCTAATAGTTTTAGGGTGAAGATTTTAGGATTTTCTATAAAGTATCATGTCATTTGCAAATAGTGATATTTTACTTCTTCCCTTCCAATTTGTGTATTTTTTGTTTCTTTTCCTTGTCTGATTGCTGTGGCTAGGACTTCCAATACCACGTTAAATAGAAGTGGCAAATGTTGGCATCCTTGTCTTGTTCCTGAATTTAGAGGAAAAGCTTTTAGCTTTTGACCATTGAGTATGATATTAGCTGTGTGTCACAAATGGCCTTTATTAAGTTGAGATATGTTCCCTCTACACCTACTTTTATGAGAGTTTTAATCATAAATGATAAGCTTTTTCTCAAACTATTAAGATGATCTTGTGATTTTATATCCCATTTGTTAATACAGTGAACACATTGAATGATATGTGAATATTGAACCATCCTTGTGTCCCTGGAGTAAATCCCACTCAATCATGTTGGTATTGTTGGATTCAGTTTGCTGGTATTTTGTTGAGGAATTTTGCATCTATATTCATCAAAGATATTTGCCTGTAATTTTTTTTTTGGTAATATCTGCAAGTCATTTTGGGAGTGTTCCTTCCTCTTCAGATTTTTGGAATGGTTTGAGAAGGTTAGGTATTAGTTCCTTTCTATATGTTTGTTAGAACTCCCCTGTAAAGCCATCTGGTCCTGGGAGTTCCCATCATGGCTCAGTGGTTAATGAATCTGACTAGGAACCATGAGGTTGCAGGTTTCATCCCTGGCCTTGCTCAGTGGGTTAAGGATCCGGCATTGCCGTGAGCTGTAGCGTAGGTTGCAGACATGGCTCCGATCCTGTGTTGCTGTGGCTGTGGCATAGGCCGGTGGCTACAGCTCTGATTAGACCTCTAGCCTGGGAACCTCCATATACTGTGGGAGAGGCCCAAGAAATAGCAAAAAGACAAAAAAAAAAAAAAAAAGAAAAGCCATCTGGTCCTGGATTTCATTTGATGGAAAGTTTCTTAAAATCATAAATTCAGTTTCACTACTAGTGATCAGTCTGTTCAAATTGTCTGTTTTTTTTTTTTCTTGATTCAGTCTTAGCAGATTGTATGCTTCTATAAATTTGTCCATTTCTTCTAGGTTGTCCAGTATGTTGGCATATAACTGTTCAGAGTATTCTTTTATGATTTTTGTGTGCACCTCTGGAAGGTTGTTATTCCTCCTCTTTCATTTCTTACTTCGTTTGTATGGGTCCTCTCTCTTTTTTTCTAGAGGCTTGCCAATTTTATCTTTTAAAAAAGCTCTTGGTTTTATTGATCTTTTTATTGTGTTTTGTTGTTATTGTTATTATTCTCTATTTTTAAATTTCCTCTCTGATATTTCCTATTACCTTCTTTCTGCTGACTTTGGGCTTTATTTGTTCTTCCTTTCCTACTTCCTTTAAGTGGTAGATCAGGTTGTTTATTTGAGAGTTCTCTTTTTTTTTGTCTTTTTTTGCCTTTTGTTGTCTTTTTGGGGCCAAACTTGCAGCATATGGAGATTCCCAGGCTAGGGGGCCAATCAGAGCTCTAGCCGCCGACCTACACCACAGCCACAGCAATGCCAGATCCAAGCCGTGTCTGCAACCTACACCACAGCTCACAGCAATGCTGGATCCTTAACCCACTGAGCAAGGCCAGGGATCGAACCTGCAACCTCTTGGTTCCTAGTTAGATTCGTTTCCACTGTGCCATGATAGGAACTCCGAGTTTTCCTATTTCTTGAGTTTGGGTTGTATGGCTATAAACTTCCTTCTTAGAACTGCTTTTGCTGCGTCTCATAAATTTTGGAATGTTATGTTCCATTTTCATTTGTCTCAAGATATTTTCTTTTTTCTTTTTGTCTTTTTAGGGCCACACCCAGGACATGTGGAGGTTCCCAGGCTAGGGGTCAAACCAGAGCTGCAGCTGCTGGCCTACACCAGAGCCACAGCAACTCGGGATCCGAGCCACATCTGCAACCCACACCACAGCCCACAGCAATGCCAGAATCCCAACCCACTGAGTAAGGCCAGGGATCTAACCCAAATCCCCATGGATGCCAGTTGGGTTCACCAACTGTTGAGCCACAGTGGGAACTCCTTAAGGTATTTTCTGAATCCCTGCTTGCTCTCTTCATTGACCCTTTTTTTTTTTTTTTTTTGGTAACATGTTGCTTAATCTCCACATATTTGTGTTTTCCCCGTTTTTCTTTCCATGATTGATTTCTAGTTTCATATAACTGATTTTGGAAAAATGCTTGATATAATTTGTGTCCTCTTAAATTTGTTGAGACTCTTTTTGCAGCCTAGCAAAAAAAAGTGATCTATCCTGGAGAACATTCCATGTGCACTTGAAAAAAATGTGTATTCTGCTGTTTGGGGATGGGATGTCCTATAGATGTCTATTAAGTCCAATTGATCTGTTATGTCATTTAAGATCAATTTTGTCTTACTGATTTTTTTGTCTGGACAATCTGTTCATTTATGTAAGTGGGTGTTAAAGTCCCCCTACTATTATTGTTTTATTGTCACCTTCTCCCTTTGTGTTTGCTAATATCTGCTTTATATATTTAGGTGCTCCTTTATTAGGTGCATGCATGTTAATGAGTGTTATTTCCTTTTCTTGTATTGATAACTTCATCATCATATAATTCCCTTCCTTGTCTTTTGTTATAGACTTTGTTTTTGTTTTGTTGTTTGTCTTTTTAGGGCGACACCCTGTGGCATGTGGAGGTTCCCAGGCTAGGGATTGAATCAAAGCTGTAGCTGCTCAACTATTCCACAGCCACAGCAATGCCAGATCTAAGCCTGTCTGTAACCTATACCCCAGCTCATGGCAACACCAGATCCTTATCCTTAACCCACTGAGCGAGGCCAGGGATCAACCCTGTGTCCTCATGGATGCTAGTCATATTCATTTCCACTGAGCCATGACGGGAACTCCTAGACTTTGTTTTGAAGTCTACTTTGCCTAGTATGGGTATCATGACACCTGCTTTCTTGTCCTTTCTGTTTGCATGAAATATCTCTTTCTATCCCTTTACTTTTGGTCTATGTGTGTCTTTAGCTCTAAAAGGAATCTCTTGTAAGTAGAATGTAGATGGGTCTTATCTTTTTACCCAGCCACCCTATGCTTTTTGATTGGAGCATTTAGTCCATTGACATTTTAAAAGATTATTGATAGGTATATACTTATTCCATTTTGTTACTTGTTTTCTGGTTGTTTTGTGTTCCTTTGTTCTTTTCTTTTTGCTTCTTTTCATATGATTTCATGGTTTTGTTTAGTGGTATGCTTGTGTTGTTGGGTTTTTTTTCTTAGTTTTTTTTTTTGGTATCTATTATGGGGCTTTAATTTGTGGTTACCATGGAGTTCATATATGTTGACTATTAGTATATATACTTGCTTCAAACTGGTAATCATTTAAGTTCAGACACATTCTAGGAGATCTACATTTTTTTACTCCTCTTCCCCACATTTTGTTTTTGATGTCATATTTTACATTTAGAGTTAGGATAGGGTTAGGGTTAGGTTTGGGGTTAAGGTTAAGGTTTATCACCACTGGATGATGAATGGACTATAAGCCAGCCCTCTAGTCCACTGATGGTCAGAGTCCTTCTGTGTATGTTAATGAGTGCGAATTTTAAGGTCAAGTTCTCACTAAGCTGTAGTTCTCCAGTCTGGAGTGCATCAAGCTCAAGTCATATTCCCAACCAAGGTATTTTATTTTATACTGTTAAATTAGCTTGATGAAAATATAACATTGGGTAAAATATAAGAGAACAAAATTAGAGGATATTATTTATAGGAGGGTCAAAATTCACTATCTAGATAGACTTTTTCACTTGAGTCAAGGAGCAGAAACCCACATATCAGGAGTATAAACAAAACAAAACAAAAATTTTCCCATTGTGCTGCCACCAACAGCCTGGAGGAATTTTGCAAAAACTTAAGCTGTGAAGAAAGGCACTGTCATGTCATGTAAATCCCTGCCACTGTGCTTTGTGCTTTGGTATTTTTCACCAGCCTGGTCCTAACTGTCTGAGCAGGGCTTCCATTCTATGTGGAAGAAATGATGTTTTTCTAGCCTCATCTTACAGGACAAGCAGATGTGTAATAGAAACAGGCTCTGGAGAGCAGAGGATGGGTGTGTAGATCAGTGGTTCTCCAACTATGCTCCCTGGGCTGGCAGTATCAGCCTCACTGGCCATGTGTTAGCAATGCACATTCTCAGGCTCCACCCCATACCTCCTGAATCAGACATTCTGGGGCAGAGCCAAGAAATCTGTGTTTTGGGTTTTTTTAAATTGTTTATTAATATTTATTTGCTTTTTTATATATAATGATTTTTATTTTTTTCCATTATAGCTCATTTACAGTATTCTGTCAGTTTTCTACTGTACAGCATAGTGACCCAGTTACACATACATGTATACATTCTTTTTTCTCACATTATCATGTTCCATCATAAGTGACCAGACATAGTTCCCAGTGCTACACAGCAGGATCTCATTGCTAATCCATTCCAAAGGCAAAGATAAAGTCCTGACATATACTTCAGCTGGACAAACACAAGTCCTGTGCTCCACCCCTGATCTGGAGGGCCTGGGATTAGGGAAGGGGGGGCTTCCTCATGGTAGTAGAATCAGAATTACCTGGAGAGACTGAGCCTCCTTCCTACTACCATGAGGGAGCCCTCCCTCCCCTAATCCCAGGCACTCCGGATCAGGGGTGGAGCACAGGACTTGTGCTTATCCAGTTGAAGTAAATGTCAGGACTTTATCTGAAGCTCCCAGAAGACGCCTGTTCTTCTAACTGCCTTGGGCTCACTTTCTTGGACAGCTGGCTTGTAATCCCAAATGGCGAACCTGTCTGCGAATGAAGCCAGTGGGTGGAAGAAAGCCGAGCAAGTGGGGCCAAGCCCTGTGCCTCAGGCGGAGAGACTCAGGTCCTGATAAGCCTGCCGCAGCCCAGACATCAAGCACCACTTCAAGCCAGCTCTGCTGTGGGCTCTCCAGATACAAACAGGGATTACCTTTTTACTGAGGCCAATTTGGCCTGAGTATCTTGACACTTAAGACTGAAGGAATTCTAAGGAATACAACATGCAGATGCTATTCTGTGCCAGTTAGTGAAGATAAGTGTTTTTTTTTTTTTTTTTTTTTTAAGAATACTACACTAATGAGAACTCACTCTGAGCAGAAAAGCTTGCCTCCTGATTTATGAAGAAAACTAAGGACACTTGGACACCCTTATCAACATGGCTCTTCCCCTTCCTCTCCTCTGTGGGAGGTTTCCTTGCCCTCGTGCCTTCTCACATCCCCCAGGACCTTGCTTCTTAGTTCCCGCCTTTCTTGCTGCATCCTCACCCCTTGGGCTCTGCAGCCTCCTTGCCTTCCATCTATGAAAATGTTCAGATCTCCCCTCCTTGAAAAATGACCCACCTTAGCCACCACTCTCAGCTAAACCTTGCAAGATAGTAGCATCAATTTACTATTTTCATTGCCTCACCTCCCAATACATTTCTCCCTTCACCGCATACCTGAAAATGCTGCCACTAGGACTACCAGTGCCCACCCCATGCTGGAATCCAGTGGACACTCCGTGAGTTCTCTCTCTCATTGCCTCATTGGTCACTCCTCTCTGCTTGGTATTTTCTACTTCCGTGGATTATTTGATACCACACTCTTCTAATTATCTTCATGCTCTAGCTTTTCTAGCTTTTCTAGCTTCATGCTCTCACTGCCTCCTTATACCTCCTCCTCTGTGTACCTAGAATTCTGCTCTTGGCACCTTGTTCCTCTCCTCTTCCTCTCCATGGGTGATCTCATCCATTCTCTTGTCTCAACTTGTACTGTGTTCCATGGATTCCAGAAGCTGGACATCCATTCTAGATTGTCCTGTAGATTCCAGCTCTGACATACAAGTGCCTACTCATCTGTCATTAAGCAGGTCCCACACTGACCCAACAACGGTATCAGATCTTCCTTCTACATTTTATAATTCAGTGGGCAACACCACCATCCGCCTGACCCCTCAGGTTGGAAATTTGGCTTCTTTCTCTTGATCTCTCACTTCTAAGCCGTCATGAATCCTATACATTTTGCCTACCAAAGGCTTCCAGAATATGGCTTCTTTTCTCCGTCTTCACCACCTCTCCACATCCAAACCACAGTTTGGATTATAGTCCTTTCCCCGTGGATTAAGGTCTGTCTTTTCCTCTTCAAATTAAGTCTCTAACAAACCTCCAGGAGGCCTCATTAACAGACACCTAGCCAAGCAAAACTCCACTGCCTCCCATCCTGTCCAGACTCCTTCATTGCCTTCACGTGGCTGACAAGAGGGTTCCTCAAATTGTCAGCCAGAGAACATCTACGTCAAGCCCCTCTGTGGCGCTTGTGACAGTGCTGATTCCTAAACCTTCCAACAGTCCTACCCAGTCCCAGTCGTCAGCGGATGCCTAGAAATGTTGCGTGTTCCCAGAGGTCCCTCAGTGATACACACAGTAAAGTTTTGGAACGGAGGACCCTCCTGATCCTGGCCTTGCCTCTCTTTTCTGAGTTCTTTCGTACTGTTCGCTGACTTTAGCTCCATTTAGGTTTTTATACTCCTAAGTGCCTGTATTTTACTGCACTAAATATGTCCCTGCCATGATTTTGCTCATGCCTCTATTGAAATACCCAGCTGCTGCCCCTCCTTCCACACCCACTTTGCCTGCTTATCTCCTATTTACCCACTGAGATTCTCAGCTCCTCTTTCCTCTTGTGCAGAAATCCTTGATGTTTTACCCTGCAAATCCTCCTCCCTCCCGTGTCTTGTTCTTTCTGTTCAGCAGGCCAGGTCCCCTTTTGAGCTTCTGCACGGACCTCTGTCTTGTTACTCTAATGCCTGGTCTCATTTTTCCCAACTTGTGTGCCTCTTTCTCCCTCTACAGTGTGAGGACCTTGAAGTCAGGGACTATGTGCTATTCAATTCACTAATCCTCATCCCAAGTACAGGCTGGGGACAGAGCAGGCACTCAGATGTTTCTCCCATAAATGGAGTGTGCACACTTATTGGCTGTTTCTCTGCTACAGAAATGGAAAATTGTTAATAGTACAATCAGCAGAGGGGCAGATGGTAGGAGAACATGGAGGAGGTGGAGGTGAGATGAACAGTGACAGTGTTAAGGATGCATAGAAAGGGAAGATGCTGGTGGAAAGGGGACCATTAAAGCCGTGGTGATGGTGGAGGAAGGAGATCATGAGCTTCTGAGCAAAGGCAGAAGCAGAGATGGTAGAGGTAGTTTCTCTCTTCTCCCAGTTTTTTGAATTTTTGTTATGAAAGGGTGTTGAATTTTATCAGGTGCTTTCTTGGCATTTATTGAGATGTTCATGTGATTTTTATCCTTCCTTCTGTTAATGTAATAAATCACATTAATTGATTTTCATATGTTGAACCACCCTTGCAAACTAGGGATAAATCCCAGGTAGTCATGGTGTATGAGCTTCTTAGTCTTCTGCTAAAGTCATTTTACTAATACTTTGTTGCGGTTTTTTGCATCTGTGTTCATTAGGAATATTGGTCTGTAATCTTCTTTTCTTGTAGTGTCCTTGTCTAGCATTGCCACTGGGGTAATTCTGATCTCATAAAATGAGTTTGGAAGTGTTCCCTTCTCTTCAGTTTTTTTGGAAGAGTTTAAGAAGGATTGGCATTAATTCTTCTTTAAATGTTTGGTAGAATTTACCTTTGAAACCATCTGATCCTGGATTTTTATCTGTTGGGATGCTTTTGATTATTGATTCAATCTGCTTCCTAGTTATAGGTCTATTCAGATTTTCTATTTCTTCGCTTCTTCAGTCTTGATAGGTTGCAAATTTCTAGGAATTTATCCACTTCTTTTAGGTTATTTAATTTTTGCTATATGTAAAGGCTGTATATGAAAAGCCCATAGCTAATTTATAATCGGTAAAAAACTGAAAGCTTTTCCATTAAGATCAGAAAAAGGGTAAGGATGCCCATTCTCACTACTTCTATTAACCATATTACTGGAAGTCCTAGCCAGAATATTTAGCAACAAACAAACAAACAACAACAAAAATGTGTCTTAGTCTGTTCAGGCCAGTGTAACAAAATAGCACAGACTAAGTGGCTTATACACAGCAGAAATTTTTTGCCCATGGTTCTGGGGGCTGGAGGTCTGAGATCAGGGTGACAGTGTGATCAGGTGACAGCCCTTTTCAGGGTTGCAGACTTCTTGTTTATTACACACAGTGGAAGAGGCTAGAGAACTCTGTGGGATATTTTATAAAAGCCCGAATGCCATTCATGAGATTCCTGTTCATACTCATGGCCTAATGCCTTCCCAAAGAGCCCACCTACTAATGCCGTCAGCTTTGGGGATGAGGGTTTCAATATATGAATTTTGGAGAGACACAAACATTGAGACCATAGCAAAAAGGTATCCAAATTGTAAAGGAATAAGTAAAATTAGCCCTGTTTACAGGTGATATGATCTTATATATAGAAAACCTAAAGACTCCACACAGAAAAACTGTTAGAACTTGTAAGCAGATTCAGTAAAGTCTCAGGATACTATATCAACATACAAAAATCAGTTGCATTTCTATACACTAATGGCACATCGTAAAGGAAATTAGGAAAACAGTCTCACAGTAGCATCAAAAGGAATGAAATACTTGGGAATAAACTAAGACATGGAAAGACTTGTGCACTATAAACTAAAACACCGATGAAAGAAATTAAAAAAGACAAAAAACAAATGAAAAGACATCCTGTGTTCATGGATTGAAAGCCTTAATATTGTTAAAATGTCCATACTATGCAAAGAGTTCTGCCGATTCAATGCAATCCCTAATAAAATCCCAATAGTATATTTTTACAGAAAAAAAAATCCTAAAATTCATATAGAACCAAAAAAGACCTGAAAACAGCCTTGGAAAAGAAAAAGCTGGAGGCATCACATTTTCTGATTTCAAAATGTATTACAAAGCTTATCATAATTAAAACAGTATAAATACTAGGATAAAGACAGACATATTGATCAATGGAACAGGATAGAGAACCCAGAAATAAATCCATACATGTATGGTCAACTGATCTTTAACAAAAGTGCCAAAAATACATAATAAAGAAAGGATAGTCTTTTCAACAAATGATGTTAGGAAAACTGGACACCCGCATCCAAAAGAATGAAATTAGACCCTTATCTGACACTATACATAAGAAACTAAAAAACTCCTAGAAGAAAACTCTAAGGGAAAAGCTTCATGACATTGGTCTTGGCAATGATTTCTTGGATATGACACCAAAAGCACAGATAACAAAAGCAAAAATAGGTAAGTGTGACCACATCAAACTTAAAAGCACAGCAAAGGAAACAACCAGTAGAGTGAAAAGGAAACCCATGAAGTGGGAGAAAATATTTGCCAACCACATATCTGATAAGGGATTGAGTTCCAAAATATGTAAGGAACTCCTACAACTCAAGAGCAAGACAAAACAAAACCAACAAGCAAAAAAACCCGCCTGATTTAAAAATGGTCTCAGGGAGTTCCCATCGTGGCTCAGTGGTTAGCGAATCTGACTAGGAACCATGAGGTTGCAGGTTCGACCCCTGGTCTTGCTCAGCGGGTTAAGGATCCTGTGTTGCCGTGAGCTGTGGTGTAGATTGCAGACCGCAATCCCGGCTCGCATCCCACGTTGCTGTGGCTCTGGCGTAGGTCGGCGGCTACAGCTCCGATGAGACCCCTAGCCTGGGAACCTCCATATGCTGCGGGAGCAGCCCTAGAAAAGGCAAAAAGACAAAAAGACAAAAAAAAAAAAGTCTCAGGACATAAATAGACATTTCTACACAGATTTGCAAATAAGCAACAATTTATGAAAAGATGTTCAGTGTCACAAATTACCATGGAAATGCAACTCAAAACAAACGAGACAAGTGTTGTGGATGTGGAGAAATCAGAACTCTTGTACTCTGTTGCTGGAAATGCATATAGTACAACCACTGTGGAAAACAGTATGGAGGTTCCTCAAAAAATTAAATACAGAACCACCATTTGACCTGGCAATCCACTTCTGTCTGTTTAACCAAAAGAATTGAAATCAGGATCTCAGAGAGATATCTGCACTCCCATGATCATTGCAGCACTATTCACAATAGTTAAGATGTGGAAACAAATGTCCAACGATGGAAGAATGGATTTTTAAAAAATGTGGTATATATACACACAACAGAATATTATTCAGCCTTAAAAAAGGAAATCCTGCAATATATGACAATAGGTGTGAACTTTGAGGGTGCTATGCTAGGTGAAGTAAGCCAGTCACAGAAGGACATATACATTGCATGATTCCACCTTTTGAGGTATCTAAAATAGTCAATCTCATAGAAGCAAAGAATAGAAGGGTGGGTGGTTGTCAGCAGCTGGGCAGAGGTAGAAATGGGAAGTTGTTAATCAATGAATATAATATTTCAGTTTCGAAAGATAAGTTTAGAAGTCTATTTACTACATTGTACCTATAGATAAAAATAGTGTATTGTAACTTTAAAATTTAAGAGGGTAGATCTTAAAGTTCTCTTGTAGCACAGTGGGTTAAGGATCCAGCATTGTCACTGTGGTGCAGGTTCAATCCCTGGCCTGGGAACTGCCACATCCCAAACATGCAGCCAAAAATAAAAAATAAATTTAAAAATTACACAAAGGGGGTAGATCTTCTGTTAAATGTTCTTACCACAATAAGATAAAAGAGAGAGAAAGAGAAGGTAGAGAGATTGGAGCTGAGATTTCTGATAGGATTCAGTGGCTGGATGTCTATAGCAGGTGGACATACTAGTTTTCTATTCCTGTGTGACACTCGCTGCAAACTTAGTCGTTTAAAACAACACTCATGGAGTTCCCATTGTAACTCAGTGTGTTAAGGACCTGAGGTATTGTCCGTGAGGATGCGGGTTCAATCTATGACCTTGCTCAGAAGGTTAAGGAGCCACCATTGCTGCAAGCTGTGGCTTAGGTTGCAGATGTAGACTATACTAGGTTGCTGTGGTGGTGGCGTAGGCCTGCAGCAGCAGCTCAGATTCAGTCTCTATCCTGGAAACCTCCAAATACTGCAGGTGAGGCCCTAAAAATTTTTTTTGCTCCTCTGAGCCATCTGAAAGTTCTAAAGAATATTCTCCAGCTTGTAATGGGTTATAAAATGTGCTTAAAATTGAGGTCTCAGATTTTTACTAATTCTTGAGAGAACCTGGCCCCAAGTGTTAATTACAGTTGGTATTTTTTTTTCCTTCTTTCTTTCTCTTTTTTACGTTCTTTTTTCCTTTTTTTTTTTTTTTTTTTGTCTTTTTAGGGCCGCACCTGCGGCATATGGAAGTTCCCAGACTATGGGTCGAATTGGAGCTTCAGCTGCTGACCTACCTCACAGCCACAGCAACGCAGGATCCAAGCGGCGTCTACAACCTACAGCACAGTTCACACCAATGCCAGATCCTTAACCCATTGAGGGAGACCAGGGATTGAACCCAAGTCCTCATGGATACTAGATAGGCTCGTTAGCACTGTGCCACAGCGGGAACTCTGCAATAGGTATTTCCACCTCATGGCAGGAAATGGCAGGATGCTGCATAATAGTGTCGCGTGTTTCCACCAGCTGAAGGTCTCAGTGTGTAAAAGTTGCAAGGTAATGTTCCTTCTTCCTCAAAAATTTAGCCATAAGTCTAAAATATCAACTGCCTAGACCAGCCCTTCCAGAGATGACCAGATGGTCTTCCACTGTCTAGGTAAACATGTTTCCATCATTCCCCCTTCCTGTCCGCAAATTCTCGAAGGAAGAGAGAAGAACCCAATGTAAATAAGCATCTTCTTCATTCATCTTTCAGAGATGGGGAGGCAGCAGGCTAATTTAATGATAAAGAACTAGGTTGTAAATCTGCCATTGCTAATAGAGATGTGTATGAGGTGCTAGAGAAATCCAAGGATGGAAATAAAGGTCAAAATTCAGCAAAGGAGTGAATCATGAAAGACTTTTAATGCCAGGATTTTTTTTTTTTTCTTTTAAGGGCCGCACTTCCAGCATATGGAAGTTCCCAGGCTAGGGGTGCAATCAATTGGAGCTGCAGCTGCTGGCCTACGCCACAGCCACAGCAATGCCAGATCTGAGCCACATCTGCAACCTCGCTACAGCTTGCAGCAACTCTGATCCTTAACCCACTGAACGAAGTCAGGGATCGAACCCTCATCCTTACGGATACTAGTCAGATTCCTTTCCATTGAGCCACAACAGGAACTTCAGGACTGGGTTGTTGTGTCTTGCTTTGTGTTGTAACAACCAGTTTTATATCTGTGTGGGGTTTTGTTTTTTAACTGCAAAATTTATCTTATTTTTTTACTTTACTGAAAAATTTAGGTACTAGAAACCACATGATGTTTAACATGTATCATTTGATCATTTTTGACAGATATACATCTGCAAAGTCATTGCTGTAATGAAAATAAACACAGCCATGATCCCCCCAGAGTTTCTTCACACCCCTTGTCCATCCCCCTCTTCCTCCCTCATAGCCTGGCAGTCACGGATCTGTTTTCTGTCATTTTAGCTAATTTTAAATTTTCTAAAATTTTCTATAAATGAAACTATATGGTATGTTCTCTTGTCTCGCTTCTTTTATTCAGCATAACAATTTTGAGATTCATCCATAAGGCTGCAAGTCTCCTTAGTTTATTCATTTCTATTGTGGAGTTCTATTCCATTGACTACATATGCCATATTTTGCTTATCATTTTGACCATTGATAGGCATTTAGGTTGTTTCCAGTTTGGGGTGATTTCCAATCATGCTGATATGGACATTTGTGTACAAATTTTTATGTGAATCTGTGCTGTCATTTGTCTCTGGTGAATATCTAGCATAGAATGGCTGCCCATTATGTGGCAGAAGTATGTTTAACTTAAACTACTGAAAACTCATTTTCCAAAGCAGCTGTACCATTTTTCCTCTCCTCGAGTGTGAGAGTTCCAGTTGCACCACATCCTCACCATCATTTGACATCATCAATCTTTTTTTTTTTTTTAATCCATCTTAAATGGGGAAATAGTGGTGTCTCATTGTGGTTTCAGTTTGCATTTCCCTGTTGACAAATGATATTGAGCACCTTTTTATATACTTATTGCCCATAATTTTTTCTTTTGTGAAGTATCTGTTCAAATCTTTTGACCATTTTTTTTTATTATTGAGTTGCAAGACACAGAACAGATTTAAGCAAGAGACTATCATAATCAAACTTAAGTTTTAGAAAAATCATTCCAGGGGAAATATCATGGATGAATCACACCAGGGCCAGACTGCAGAAGAGGCTTCTCGGGATTATTAGAATAGTGCCATGAGGTTAAGAAGAAACATCTCTGGAGTTCCCATCATGGCTCAGCGGAAATGAATCGAACTAACATCCATGAGGATGGAGGTTCAATCCCTAGCCTTGCTCAATGGGTTAAGGATCCAGTGTTGCCATGAGCTGTGGTGTAGGCTGGCCGCTGTAGCTCCTGTTCGACCCACTAGCCTGGAAACCTCTATATGCCATGGGAGCGGCCCTAAAAAAATAAAATAAAATAAAACAAAAGGAAGGAAGGAAAGAAAGATATCGAGATAAAACTAAAAGGTATATTTTTCCGCTTGAGAGTTAATCAAGGGAATCAAATTCAGTTGAAAATGAGGGTCTAGAACTCAAGGGAAAAATAAAAACCTATATAACACTCGTTATATGCTAAGCACAATTCTGGGCATGCTCACAATTATCAACTCAGTTAATAGTTATTTATCCTTAAAATTGTCTGCCTCCTGCCTTCTCATCTCTACATGATGAATGAAGAAAAGGTTTAGTTATATCAGGATCCTCTCTTCTCCAATAACAATCCAGTCAGGCAGGCATTATTATTATTATCAATATTTTATAGATGAGAAAGCCAAGGCACAGAATGACTAAGTATTATGCCTGAACATGTGAACAACTAGTGTGATTACATGTATAGAAGACAGTATGGTTTAGAAGCTAGTAAAATGTGGCTTTAGCAGCAGGCAACTCAAACTTTAAAAGCTGTATCTAGGAGTTCCTGTCATGGCTCAGTAGTAACAAACCCGACTAGCATCCATGAGGATGCAGGCTCAATCCTCAGCCTCGCTCAGTGGGATAAGGATCCAGCGCTGCTGTGAGCTGTGGTGTAGGTTGCAGACATGGCTCAGATCCCGTGTTGCTGAGGCTGTGGTGTAGGCTGGTGGCTACAGCTCCGATCGAACCCCTAGCCTGACAACTTGCATATGCCTCAGGTATGACCCTAAAAAGACAAAAAAAAAAAAAAAAAAAAAAAAGCTGTGTCTCCCGTATACTGGCTGTGTAATCCTGGGCAAGTTTCTTGGGCTGTTACTTCTCCCTTATGTGTAGAATGAGGATAGCACTTTCTTTCTGATTGTTTTGAGTAGTGAGTGAAGAAACTTGTAAGTTCCTAGATCAAAAATACATGCCTGACACATGTGAGTACTTGTCCCGCTTTCCAGTAGGTGCAGCCACAGGGATGAATGAGATTATCCAGGGACCAAGAACATAAATGGGGAAAGATGGAAACTGCAAAAACACTGCCTTGGTGGATAGAATGTGAGGAATAAGGAAAAAGGGAATCGGGAGAACACGGTGGGGCACAGATTAGCTTCCCACGTTTCTAATGAGGGCAGAGAGGTGCAATCTGTCATACTTTGCACACTCGATTCTATGTCAAGACACACTTTCTACAAAATAAAGAACTTTTGGAATATATTGTAACCCAAATTGAGGTATGATATCCCAGAGGCCCTTATTCTTTTTTTTTTTTTTAAAAAGTTGAACTATAAAAGCAGAACATGCTGAAAGAAATTCAAATGATATAAAAAGTTATGGACTAAAAAGTGAGACTTCTCAGTATGGCCACTGTCCCCAAGTAGACTATGCCAACAGCCACTTTGGACCTTTCATTCCATTTCATTTACATAATTTGACATACAAGAATGTAACGTCCTTTCAGGCCAGTAGATACACAGATGGATATGTGTAGTGGTATATTGTCGCTACACTACAATAAAGTAGTATGGAAAAAGTCACCTCATGTTTTACAACAGTAGCAAGTATAAACTATATTTACCATTGTATATCATTTTCCTAGTGATAATAGTAGGATTGATTATAATTTTTCTACAATCAATTCTACTGTCTTTGAGGAATTCCTGTTGTGGCTCAGCAGAATTGAACCTGACTAGTATCCATGAGGATACGGGTTTGATCCCTGGCCTCGCTCAGTGGGTTAACAATCCAGCGTTGCCACGATCTGTGGTGTAGATCACAGACACAGCTCAGATCTAGCTGTGGATGTGGTATAGGCTGGTGACTGTAGCTCTGATTTGACCCCTAGCCTGGGGTCCTAAAAAGAAAAAAAAAATTATACTGCATTTGACATTCATATACAAATAGGAGTGTTCAAATGAGACTGTTTGGTCTAGGGCCAAGTGTATATTAAATTTTGAGAGAACTGCAAAATTGCCCTCCAAAAATGTATTAGCAATTTGAAGCCCACTAGTATAAAGTAATAGCTAATATCTATTGAACATTAACCAGACACAAATACCGTGCTAGGGGCTTTATGCAGAGCATCTCAACAAACCCTACTGGGACATCCTATTATTATTACTTCTGCTTTATAGATATGGAAATGAAGGTGAGGGAAAGATGAGTAATTTGAATGAGGTAACATAGCTAAGACATGGTATAGCAGTGATTTAAATCCAAATTCTTTTAACTTATTATTGTCTTAAGTTTTGTTGATTCTTTTACTTACCACTATTGGTTTTATTCACCCCTTCCTCTTTCATAAATTAATCTTCATTATGGGAGTGCATCTTTGAGTCTTGTCTTGCAGGAAGAATATAAGGGTGACAAAAATGACGAAGTCCTTGTATGCCTAAGTGAGTTCTGTTTTATTGCCACTCTTGAGTGATAGTCTAGCTGGTTACAGAACTCTTGGCTTGTGTTCATTTCCCTTCAGTGCGTGTTGTGCCTTTAACTAATATCCTATTGTAGATAACACATTGGATGTCCAGCATATTTTCATTTCCTTCTAGGTAATCATGCTCTCTCTCTCTCTCTCTTCCAGACTCTCTATCATGTTATGGGACTCTTTCTATTGGTGAAGTTCACAAATTTATGGAAAAAGTATTCAGAACTTTAAATTGATTCCATCTTCAATTTAGGAAAACATATTGTTTATTTTATGTTGTTGGCTTAATTTTCTCCTAATAAGAAATTCTACCAGGTGGATAGTGAATCTCTTGGATCTACTTTCTTTTTTTTTTTTTTAATTAAAGTGTAGTTGATTTACATCCTAATAGTTTCAGATATATGATATAGTGATTCAACATTTTTATAGCTTATACTCCACTTAAAATCACTACAAAATGGGAGTTCCCTTCATGGCTCAGTGGTTAATGAACCTGACTAGGATCCATGAGGATGCGGGTTTGATCCATGGCCTCGCTCAGTGGGTTAAGAATCCTGTGTTGCTGTGAGCTATGGTGTAGGTCGCAGATGTAGCTCGGATCTGGCATTGCTGTGGCTGTGGCATAGGCCAGCGGCTGTATCTCCAATTAGACCCCTAGCCTGGAAACTTCCATGTGCTGCACATGTGGCCCTAAAAAGTAAAAAAATAAAATAAATTAAATCACCACAAAATAATGGCTATATTTCCCTGTGCCAACAACACATCTCTGTAGCGTATCCATTTTGTACAATCCTCTGCCCCCATCCTGCCTTTCACCTCCTTCCTCTCCCCTCTAGTAACAACCAGCTTGTTCTCTATACCTGTGTGTTGATTTCTGTTTTGCTATTGGTCATATATTTTACTTTTTAGATTCCTTGTACAAATGATAACAAAGTATTTGACTCTTTGTCTGGCTTATTTCACTAAGCATATTACCCTCTAGGTCCATCAGTGGCAGAATTTCATTATTTTTATGGTTGAGCGATATTCCTTTGTATGTATATACCACATTTTTATCCTTTCACCTCTTGATGGACATGTAGGTTGCTTTAATATCTTAGCTATTATGAATAATGCTTCTATGAACATTTGGATGTATGTATCTTTTTTTAAGGTTTTTATTTTTTCTATTATGATTGATTTGCATTATTCTATCAATTTCTGCTGTACAGAAAAATGACCCAGTCATGCATATATATACATTCTTTTTCTCATATTATCTTTTAATTAAAAAAATGCTAATTCAAGTATTTTCATTTTCTTTGGAGATATACCCAAGAGTGGAATTGCTGAATCATATGGTAGCTCTTAATTTTTAGTGTTTTGAAGAACCTCTGTACTGTTTTCCACAGTGGCTACTATGTATACTAGGGTTCCCTTTTCTCCATATCCTATCAATATTTGTTATTTATGTTCTTTTTGATGACAACCATTCTAACAGGCATGAGATGAAATCTGATTGTGGTTTTGGTTTGTATTTCTCTGATGATTTGCAGTGTTGAGCATCTTTCCATGTGCCTGTTGTCCATCTAATTTGTAAAATTTTCTATTCAGGTCTTCTGCCCATCTTTTAAGTGGGTTTTTTTAAAATATTGAATTGTATGAGCTATTTATGTATTTTGGATATTAACCCCTTATCAGTCATATCATTTGCAAATATTTTCCCATTCATTAGGTTGTCTATGGGCCAGGCTATGCCCCAGCACAGCAAAACTGGATCCGATCTGCATCTCTGACTCTTACTGCAGCAGCTTACAACAAAGCCAGATCCTTAACACACTGAGCAAGGCTAGGGATCAAACCTGCATTCTCATAGACAGTATTTCAGGTTCTTAACCCACTGAGCCACAGTGGGAACTCCTTGATGCAGCTTTAAAGGGGACTTTTCTTGTTTTCTAATAGTTCACTAACAGTGTGTAGAAAATAGCATATTCCTATATGTTAAACTTTTATTCTACAAATTTACTGAATTATTAGTTCTAATAGATTTTCAGTGGAGACTTGAGTTTTCGATATATAGTATCATACTATGTATAGTATCATGCCATCTGAAAATAGTGACAGTTTTACTTCTTCCCTTTCAATTCGGATGTATTTTTTTCCTTGTCTGGTTGCTATGGCTAGGATTTCCAATACTATGTTAAGTAGAAATGGTGAGAGTGGGCATCCTTGTCTTTTTCCTGATCTTAGACGAAATGCTTTCAGCTTTTCACCATTGAGTAAGATGTTAGCAATGGGCTTGCCATATATGACCTTTATTATGTTGGACTATGTTCACTCTATAGCCACTTTCTTGAGAATTTTAATCATAATTGGATGTTGAATTTTGTAAAAAGCTTTTTCTGCATCTGTTAAGGTGATCATATGATTTTATTCTTCAGTTTGTTAATGAGGTGTATCACATTGATTGATTTCCAGACATTGAACTATTCTTGTATTCCAGGAATAAATCCCACTCAGTCATGGGGTATGACCCTTTTATATATTGTTGAATTAGTTTTGCTAATATTTTGTTAAGGATTTTTTTTCCCTTCTATATTTGTAAGAGATACTGGTCTGTAATTTTCTTATTTTCTTTCTTTCTTTTTTCTTTTTTGTTGTTGTATCTTTGTCTGGTTTTGGTAACAGGGCAATGGTGGCCTTGTAGAATAAATTTGGAAGTGTTCTGTTCTCTTCTATTTTTTTGGAATAGTTTGAGAAATACAGGTATTAGTTCTTTATGTTTGGGAGAATTCTCCAGGGTGAATTCAACTTCACTTGTGATCAGTCTCTTCAGATGGTCTCTTTCGTCTTTATTGGGTCTGGAAGTTCATATGTTTCTAAGAATTTGTCAGTTTCTTCTAGGTTGTCCAATTTGTTGCATATAACTTCTCAAAGTATTCTCTTGTGATTTTTTTGTATCTCTGTGGTATTGGTTGTTATTTCTCCTATTTCATTTGTTACTTCATTTGTTTGGGTCCTTTCTCTTTTTTTCTTGATGTTCCTGCCTAAAGGCTTATCAATTCTGTTTATCTTTGCAAAAAACCTGGTCTTGGTTTCATCAATCTTTTTATTGCGCTTTTGTTTTTGTCTGGTTTTTGTTTGTCTTTTTGTCTTTTCTAGGGTCGCACCTGCAGCACATGGAGGTTCCCATTCTAGGGGTTGAATTGGAGTTGTTGCTGTCGGCCTTTGCCAGAGCCATAGCCACGCCAGATCTGAGCCAAGTCTGTGACCTACACCACAGTTCATGGCAACGCCACATCTTTAACCCACTGAGCGAGGCCAGGGATTGAACCTGCAACTTCATGGTTCCTAGTCAGATTCCTTTCCACTGCACCATGATGGGAACTCTTCAAATGGAAATTCCATTTTTAGTTTTTTTGAGGAATCTCCATACTGTTTTCCATAATGGTTGTACCAATTTACATTCTCACCAACAGTGTAATAAGGGTTCCTTTTTCTCCACATCCTCTCCAGCATTTATTGTTTGTAGACTTTTTGATGATGGCCATTCTTGTTGGTGTAAGGTAGTGGTACCTCATAGTGGTTTTGATTTGCATTTCTCTAATAATTAGTTATGTTTAACAACTTCATCTTTTTTTTGGCAAACTATATGTCTTCTTTGGAGAATTGTCTGTTTATATCTTCTTCCCATCTTTTGATGGGTTTTTTTTTTTTTGGTATTGAGGTGTTTATAAATTTTGGAGATTAATCCCTTGTCAGTCTCTTCATTTGCAAATATTTTGTCCCATTCTGTGGGCTTTTTGTTTCGTTTAGGGTTTCCTTTGCTATGCAGAAACTTTTAAGTTTAATTAAGTCCCATTTGTTTATTTTTGTTTTTTATTGTCATTACTCTTGGAGGTGGGTCTGAGAAGATATTGCTAGGGTTATGTCAAAGAGTTTTTCTCTAAGAGTTTTATAGTATCCAGTCTTATATTTAGGTCTTTAATCCATTTTGAGTTTATTTTTGTGTGTAGTGTTAGGATGTGTTCTAATTTCTTTTTTTTACATGTAGCTGTCCAGTTTCCCAGAACCACTTATTGAAAGGACTGTCTTTTCTCCATTGTGTATTCTTGCCTCCTTTGTCATAGATTAGTTGACTGTAGGTGGATGGGTTTAATTCTGGGCTTTCTGTCCTGTTCTGCTGATCTAGATTTCTGGTTTTTGTGCTAGTACCATATGGTTTTGATGACTGTAGCTTTGCCATATAGTCAGAGGTCAGGGAGCCTGATTCTTACAGCTCCATTTTTCTTTCCTCAGTATGTCTTTGGCTATTATGGGTCTTTTGTGCTTCCAAACAAACTTTAAAATATTTCTTTCTAGTTCTGTGAAAAATGTCCTTGGTAATTTGATGGGGATTGCATTGAATCTTTATATTGCCTTGGGTAGTATAGTTGCTTTGACAATATTGATTCTTCCAATCCAAGAGCATGGTATGTCTTTCCATCTGTTTGTGTCATCTTTGATTTCTTTCATCAGCATCTTATAGTTTTCAGAGTACAGGTCTTTTGTCTCTTTAGGTAGGTGTATTCCTAGGTATTTTATTCTTTGTGATGTGATGGTAAAGGGGATTATTTCCCTAATTTCTCTCTCATACCCTTCATTGTTAACATATAGAAATGCAATCAATTTCTGTGTATTAATTTTGTATCCTGCAACTTTACCAAATTCATTGATGAGCTCTAACAGTTTTCTGGTAGTGTCTTTAGGATTTTCTAGGTATAGTACTCTGTCATCTGAAAATAGTAATAGTTTTACTTCTTCCTTTCCAATCTGGATTCCTTTTATTTCTTTTTCTTCTCAGACTGCTGTGGCTAGGACTTCCAAAACTATGTTGAATAGTAGTGGTGAAAGTGGACATCCTTGTCTTCTTCCTGATCTTAGCTGGAATTTTTTCAGCTTTTCACCATTGAGAATGATGTTAACTATGGGTTTATCATATATAGCCTTTTTTAATGTTGAGGCAGGTTCTGTCTATGCCCACTATCTGGAGGGTTTTTGTTTTGTTTTGTTTTTAATCAGAAATGGGTGTTGGAGGAGTTCTCATCATGGCTCAGTGGTTAATGAACCTGACTAGCAACCATGAGGACATGGGTTTGATCCCTGGCCTCACTTAGTGGGTTAAGGATCTGGCATTGCCATGAGCTGTGGTGTAGGTCACAGATGCAGCTCAATCCTGTGTTGCTGTGGTTGTGGCGTAGGCTGGTGGCTACACCTCCAATCCGACCCCTAGCCTGGGAACCTCCATCTGCCATGGGTGAGGCCCTAAAAAGACAAAAGACAAAAAAAAAAAAAAAAAAGAAAGAAAGAAATGGGTGTTGGATTTTGTCAAAGGTTTTTTTCTGCATCTATTGAGAGGATTATATGGTTTTTATTCTTTAGTTTGTTAATGCGGTGATTGATTTGTGGATATTGAAAATCCTTGCATCCCTGGGATAAATCCCACTTGATCATGGTGTACAATCCTTTTAATGTATTGTTGGATTCAGTTTTCTAATATTTTGTTGAGGATTTTTGCATCTATGCTCATCAGTGATAATGGCTTGAAATTTTCTTTTTTCTTGTGATATCTTTGTCTGGTTTTGGTAGTGACAGTGGCCTCATAGATTGAGTTTGGGAGTGTTCCTTCCTCTGCAATTTTTTGGAATAGTTTCAGAAGGATAGGTGTTAGCTCTTCTCTAAATGTTTGATAGAATTCACCTGTGAAGCTATAGTTTCTACTGTACAGCATAGTGACCCAGTCACACATATGTATACATTCTTTTTTCACATTATCCTCCATCATGTTCCATCATAATTGACTAGATATAGTTCCTTGGGCTGTACAGCAGGATCTCATTGTTTATCTACTCTAAATGCAATAGTTTGCATCTATTAACCCCAGACTCCTAGTCCATCCTACTCCCTTCCCCTCCCCCTTGGTAACCAAGTTCTGTTCTCCAAGTCCATGAGTTTCTTTTCTGTGGAAAGGTTCATTTGTGCCATATATTAGATTCCAGATATGTCATATCATATGGCATTTGTCTTTCTCTTATAAGAGATTTTTTGATGTCCCTTTTGCTCTCCTGAAATGAAATCCATAGCTATAGTGTCATCTGTACAACTAGAAAGAAATCCCATTGTAATTAATGTAAGGGAGAAAAAAAAGGAAAGCAAAAGTAAAATGAGGAGTTCCCATTGTAGCTCAGTGGCTAACGAATCTGACTAGCATCCATGAGGACGCAGGTTCAATATCCCTGGCCTCTCTCAATGGGTTAAGGATCCGGCATTGCCATGAGCTGTGGTGTAGGTTGCAGACGTGGTTCAGATCCTACATTGTAGTGGCTGTGGCGTAGGCAAGCAGCCTGGGAACCTCTGTATGCCACAAGTGCGGCAACAAAAAAAGTAGAATAATACACAGTTTGAGATGTAAATACTCAAGTAGCAGTTCCTCAAAGACAATAGTAATCTAGGCATGGCGTGTGTGCCCTCGACACCCAGAGCTGGATACTGACACCAGGAGTAGTGCTGCCATTAGTGACTTGATGTTCCAAAATAAGGAAAAACTCTTGTAAATTTCTGAAAAAATGAAGTACAGTCTTCTTTTGATTTACATGGTAGCACATTCCTGGAAAAATCAGTGTGTATTATAACCTAGCCAAAATACCACTCATGTTATTCTTTCCCAAGTTGCTTGAGCCAGTGTTTATTTATTTTTTTTCCTTTGAAAAGCTTTTAAGGCAACAAGTTTTCCTGAGCTCAGTTTTAGTCCTATGCCACAGTCTGATAGTCATATCGTTGTTTGCCGAATAATCTGCAGTGTTATTTTTAGTTCCTCCATGATCAGAATACTTTCAAAAATTTGTTGAGTTTTTCTAGGAGGTCTTTTTTTTGGTGTCTGCTTGTTATTTGTTTATAATTCTATTGGACTTTGGTCATTAGAGGTAATTTGAAATATTTCAGTATTTTAGAATTCAATGAGGCTTTTTTTTGTGGCCTGCTTCAGGACTGGGTTTTTTAAGTGCTTCATGTGGCTCTTGATAGGAGGTTTGCAGGAAATGCTCTTGGTTTGCAGGAAAAAGCATTCTTTCCATGGCTATGTGATCAGCCTGAGGAATTGTGATATATGAACCTTCTATAAGCATTTTTCTTCAAGGTCCAAGTATTTTAAAGATTATCAAATAATGTGATTTTATTGACTACTCAGTTTTATTCTGTATCTAAGTTAGATGAACCTTTTGTGTCTTATACCACAGATTAGTAAAGAATGATTTATTGACCCAACTAATAAATAACTGGACTCAATTTTGCTATTGTTATTGTGCCCTCTGCTTTTTATTTGCATCTGCCTGGCCTGTTTTTGTCAATCTTCTTACTTTAAATCTTAACCTTCTCAAAGCATATAGTTGATATCCATTTTTGATATAGCTGAAAAATAGTCTTAAGACTATTTAAAATAGTTTACATGAGTTTATGCCATTTAAATCTGTAATAAGAGATCCATTTGCATTGTATTTACTTTTAATTCCACAGGTGATTGCCTTCAAATACTTTTAAAATTTTAACTGGACTTGCCATCATGGCTTAGCAGAAACGAATCCAACTAGGAACCATAAGGTTGCAGGTTCAATCCCTGGCCTCGCTCAATGGGTTAAGGATCTGGCTTTGCTGTGAGCTGTGGTGTAGGCTGCAGACATGGCTTGGATTTGGCATTGCTGTGGCTGTGGTGTAGGCTGGCAGCAACAGCTCCAATTCGACCCCTAGCCTGAGAACCTCCATATGGCGCAGGGGCAGCCCTAAAAAGAAAAAAAAATTAACTCATATTTAAGTACATTTGTATTTCTTCTTTCTTTCATCCTCAGTGTTTTGGTATTTTCTAGGTTCCTAACAGCAATATATTTTCCTAAGTTATGACTTTATGCTGTATAGCTCTTCATTAACGTTTACCATTATTGTATTGTTTTGTGGCCCTGTTATTTAAATATCGTTCTATTTAGGTCTTTTCTTTGTTGAAGTGGAGCCAATGATCACAAACAGCTCATCTCCTACTAACTAGCAGAGTGCCTGGCGCAGAGAAGGGCCTCAACAAATGGAACCTTAAGATATTACTAGAGCCCAAGTCAAATTAAACAAAGAGGTATTAACTTCATTCAAAATAGTAGACTCACAACCACAATCAATTCGTAAATCCAAAAACATAAGAACAAGTTTCTCCAAATTTAAATTTTATCCATATGGTGAAGAAATGAAAAGTGAACCCAAGAAAAATAAAATTTAAATGGAGTCTCTTGCTTTAGTTTACTCAGTAGGTGCCAGAATGTTTTAAAATTCCTTGTATCACTGAAGGGCACAGGACAGGACAGCAAAAAGACCACCTTTAGTAAGTGAAAGTAAGTACTAGGAGTGGCCTGAGTTGTTGCAGGACATGGCTTTTTTTTTTTTTTGTCTTTTTAGGCCTGCACCCATGGCATGTGGAAGTTCCCAGACTAGAGACTGAATCAGAGCCACAGCTGCCAGCCAAAGCTGCCAGCCACAGCTGCCGGCCACAGCTACTAGGTATATGAGCCACGTCTGTGACCTACACCACAGCTCACAGCAAAGCCAGATCCTTAACCCACTGAGCGGGGCCAGGGATCAAACCCACACCCTCATGGATACTGGTTGGGTTCATTACCGCTGAGCCATGA
The DNA here is from genome assembly GCF_016906955.1 of Phacochoerus africanus. NCBI lineage: Eukaryota > Metazoa > Chordata > Mammalia > Artiodactyla > Suidae > Phacochoerus > Phacochoerus africanus. Next base: position 44,894,888 of record NC_062555.1, read on the forward strand.
CTGGAACTCCAGACATGGCTTTCCACGGGGGGTGCTTTCAGCAGCAAGTAAACAGCCTAATGGTAACATTTTAAACAGAACATGTTTTTCCTGTTTTCTTGAGATATAATTAACATAACATTGTGAAAGCTTAAGGTAGACAATGTGATGATTGGATATATGTGTGTATGGTGAAATGAGAATCACCGTAAGTTTATTTAACACTCCCGTCACCTCACATAATTACATTTCTCTGTGTGTGTGTGTGGGCAACATTTAAGATTTCTTTTAGCAACTTTCAAGTATGCAATACAGTATTGTTAACTTTAGTTACCAGGCTGTACCAGAGGTCCCCAGAACTTACTCATCTTCTAACTGGCAATTTGTACCCTTTGCCCAGTGTCTCCCCTTTCCCCTCCAACCCTGGTGACTGCATTCTACTTTCTATGACTTTTTTAAGATTCCACATATAAGTGAGAGCATATAGCTATTTTTCTTCCTTTGACTTATTTAGCATATGCCCTCAAGGTATAACATGTTGTCCTCCAAGGCGGAATTTCCTTATTCCTAATTGTTGGATGATATTTCTTTGGGTGTGCGCACGCATATGAGTGTGTGTGTGTATTTCCCCATCCTTTATCCGTCCATGTGTTGATGGAAACTTGTTTCCTTATCTTGGATCTTGTGAGCCGTGTTGCAGTGAACATAGGGGTGCAGGTCTCTTTTCAAAATACTGATTTCAGGAGTTCCCATTGTGGTGCGGCAGAAATGAATCCAACTAGGAACCGTGAGGTTGCAGGTTTGATCCCTGGCCTCGCTCAGTGGGTTAAGGATCTGTGTTGCCATGAGCTGTGGTGTAGGTTGCCGATGAGGCTCAGATCTGGCATTGCTGTGGCTGTGGCACAGGCCAGCAGCTGCAGCTCCGCTTAGACCCCTAGCCTGGGAACGTCCATATGCCGAGGGTGAGGCCCTAAAAAAAAAAAAAGCAAATAAATAAATAAATAGTCTGATTTGTTTTTTTGTCTTCAGGGCTGCACACACAGCATATGGAGGTCCCCAGTCTAGGGGTCTTATTGGGGCTATAGCTGCCGGCCTACACCACAGCCACAGCAATGCCAGATCCGAGCCACGTCTGTGACCTACACCACAGTTCATGGCAACACCGGATCCCTGACCCACTGAGTGAGGCCAGGGAATGAACCCGAGACCTCATGGATACTAGTCAGGTTCGTTACTGATTAGCCATGACGTGAACTTATTTTTTGTTTTTAACTTAAAAATTAAAAAAAATTTTTTTCCAGGCCAAGAGTTGAACCAGTACCCCCACAGAGACAGGCCGGATCATTAACCAACTTCGCCATAGCAGGAACTCCAGCTACTTTTAAATTGTGATGTGAGAGTGAGTATTAAAAAACCTGAGCTCATGATTATTGAATACGTCTATCCCAGGTTTTGTTCCAAGCACTTTATGTGGATCCATGCTTTCATTTCATGCCCACAACAATCCTATGAGGTAATAAGCCCTATTATTATCTCCTTTTTTTTCTGAGGAGAAAAATGAGTGACCAGTGAGACTAAATGAGGTTGTAAAAGTAGGACTAGGCAAAGCCAGAAACTGAACTCAACAATTCTGGCTGCTCCTATTACTTCCTACAGTCTCTCAGCGGAAGCAGAGCCGGGCTCATTGGCTCAACTGCTGGAGCAAGGCCAATGTTAATTACAACTAGCTTGTCTGGATAAGCAGGTGGCAGTGTGTCCTCAGAGGCACAGCTGAAAAAGTTTAGCTTGGCCTAGCTGGATCCTGGGTGAGGAGGTGGGGAAGGCTTCCTGATGGGGAGGGTTGTAGGGGCTGAGGGGGGTCGGGAGGTGGTGTTCCCACCATGGACGCCAGGATCAGCCACCCTCCTCTCTAGCGAATTCATCTCTCCGACAACCTTGATGAAACCCATTCATGTTTGAAACAAATATGAAATTATTTTTCTTTCATTTTAATGCTGTACCTGCAGCATGTGGAAGTTTCCAGCCTGGGGGTCAGATGGGAGCTGCAGCTACCACCCACGCCACAGCAACACCAGATCCGAGCCGCATCTGCAAACTATGCCACAGCTTGCGGCAATGCCAGATCCTTAACCCAATGAGCAAGGCCAGGGGTCAAACCCCCATTGTCACGGAGACTATGTCGGGTTCTTAACCCACTGAGCCACAGTGGGAACTCCAAAATTTAATGTCTAACATAGCAAGTTCAAATCAATCACTTGGTGTCGGTAAAAAACAGAATTTGTTCTCCTGTTGGAAACTGTGTCGCAGATACCAAGTGCAAGGACAATTTTCAAGTATGTACACACATAATTTGAAGATACTTTATTAAGATCAAAGGTTTTCCATGACATTTATTTATAAACTCTTCCTAGTCAAAAAGAAAATAAATAATAAAAATCTATATCCTTAGGAATCTTTTAACAACAGTTTTGTTTTACATGTTTGTCCATTTTAAATTATTACAATTTAGATACACTCAGTCATTACACAACACCGGGAAAGCCAGCCTTAAAGATATCGATAACATCTGTATTGGTAAGTAAAATAATGGTAAGAAATTGTATTTCAATTTCACCTTTTAAAAAAAAATTCTCCTTTGTTAATGATGGGAATATAGACTTATCTTCTTGATCTTGGATTTCCAAATATATGGACTTAAAAAAATAAATACTCCTATTTTTTCAAATAGTGCTGACACTGTCTTGGGAGCAGGCTGCCTAAAGAACTAGCCCCCTCCTGCTAGAAAGAGAAGTCAGTATGTAGAATCAAGTACAGAATCAAGGGCCCTCTGCAACATTTATCAACAAACCCTTGACTAGGCCCTGCCTTTTGAAATTTTTAACCGCATCTCTTTCTGAGCATTAAAGTGGCCGTGTCAACATCACTTGCAAGACTATATATGTATATTCCCTGATAAAAGATTTCTCATATTGCCAAAGTGCCCCTTTTCATTATTTTAAAAATTACTGTTCAGCTCTAGTGTAAAAATGGAGAACGGGTGGACAATTACATTTTTATAACACCTCCATCACCACCGCCACCAAAAAGGACACCGTTTCCACCACTCTATATAACTTCTATGCCCACAGTAAAGAATTGAGACAATGAGCTGCAAATGGAAAAAAAAAAAAAAAAAAAAAAACAACCAAAGCAAAAACAAACCGTGGACTAGTTTGGAACAAAGAATTCGGACTGCCTAAATTATAAGTCATTTCCTATTACTCTTTGCATAGGAAGTCTGGATTTATCGGAAATTTCAGTCAGGATTCAGAGTCTATTCCACCCAAACCATCTAAGGAAGGTTTGTATTTTCTTAGACCAGCCACACCGCTTTAAAGTGTGGCTTCAGTATCAGATCTGGCAACCCTCCCAACCCCTTTTTAAACGACACTGCTTACTACTACTTAATTAGCTTAGAATCTCCTACGTGGATTATGTTGTTAAGTAACCTTGTCTGGTTATCTCCCTATTTTGCTGTGTGTATCAAGATGTGAAATAGGACATGTCTGAAGGAAATCCAGTGAATCATGCTATGAAATGCACTGGGCACCCAAGACACACCTGTGGATCTGCGTACAGATAAAGGTCAAATATTTACATGGAATGTCGACCTTGACTTATAAAACTACTATTTTAAATTTCGACACTGTTCCATACCATTTATTTTATGAATATCCCCTTTGATTATTAAAAAAATATGCCTTTCAGCTATTTCATAAATATATAAAATGTTACTACATTCTATTTTTCCTTAAACAGGACATCTAAACTCTCTTTACAAATCAACAAAAAATAAATCTTTTTTTTTTCCTGTTTGAAAGTCACAGATGCAATGATTTTTGACTGGCAGGGTCTTACTGCATTCAAGAATGGGAGAACATTTCTCTTACACAACGAATGGACGTTTCTGGTGTTTAATTTACTCGCCAAAGATCAGTAGTATCAAAGGAAAATGAGAGATCCCACCTAAATATTTACAATATAAGAATCTTTCTCAAGTTTCTTTAAAAATGGCAAGATTAGGGTGGTATCTGGCCAGTATTAAGAAATATTTCGATGACAAATAAGTTAACTTTACATACCAAGTTTTCTAAAATACATCTTACAGGGCAATTTAAATATATGGTGGTCAGCTGCACATATTTGAAAAATGATCCCATTTCCTTAAACTGTATCAGTAACATGGAGAAGCTCCTTTTAGAATAAGAATCATCCTTCTAATTTAGTGAGAAAAATCCATAGCCAGATAACTGGTTCCAGAATTTCTGGGGATTCCAGAAATGTCTGAGGATTTACAAATAAAAATGTCTTTCATCATCACTACTTGCACCAAGATATCACCATTCTTACTAAGATAAAGCCATACGGAAAGGTTTTTGGTTTCCTATGTAATAGTTTTTTAAAAGTCCACCTTCTCTTATTAACCATTTGTTGAGTCACTGATACATGCGCTCACAAGACCGTCTCAAGCTATGACACAAAGGCCACTCACTAAGGCAAATTTGCAGGAACTCCTTTAAAGAAAGATTCTGAAATGCACACCCTGTGAATTGATTGTGTCTCAATAAGGAGAAGGTTGCACTTTTAGAAAAGTATAATCCACCCCAAAGACAGCAAAGAGGGCTTGACTGGAGCTGCTCAAGGCTACAGAGTTAACAATCAGCAGCGAACATGCAACCCAATGCCAGTGACTGGGTCTGAGACCAGCTGAAGCGCTGAACTCCCATATATATTCTTTAGCTCTGTCTCTCTAAAAAGTCCCTCCTCACCTTGGAAACAGATACATATTCAAGACAACCCGAAGGTCCAAAGCTCTGCTCAGAATACAGTACTGTGCAAATTTTGATCTTGGATCTTACTCAAACACTATGTTTGAAATGAGGCTGTAAGAAGATAGAAAAACAACAACATTTGATTTTAACCAAGATTTTACATCTATAACAGTGATACAGATTAAAAACCCCTACCTCCACCAGGGTGACTGATTCAGTCGTGCACGCTACCAAAACGGAAATTATGGCAATTTCTCTTCCTTATGAATGTAACCAGCTCACTGGAACCCAGTGGGTGTCTGTCTCTAATTTGTCGAAAGTCATTTTTAGCTCATTGAATGCCGCGGTGAGGTCATCATTTACTATAATTTTGTCAAAAAGATGACCATATTGATTTTCCATTATTTGGGCAGATTTAATCATTTCTTGAAAGTCTTCTTCCTACAAAAGGAAGTATTTTTAAAAAATTAAACAGGCAATTTCATTACTTCGCATCAGTGCAAACAACTGGTTGACCTAATGCTGCTGTTTTGTGTTCACTATTTCACTTCAGCTATGAAAGAAAATGATCCTTTTTAACTGCAAGATCTTCAGTAAGCCTGAATGTCTACTACTGTCTCTGATTTGCTTGTAACTAAACTGCTCTGACAAGAGTCCAACCTTACGAGTTTGAGGTTCATCAGTCACTCACTTATCACTGCAAGGATATTTCAGTATTAAAATAGATACAGGGAGAGAAGAACAGTTTACTCTGAGGCTTTGACTGCACTGTTCATGCTTATTCGTAGCAAGGAAGGCATAACAAACCACTTTTTCAGAATTGGATCCACTTATAAAAGGACACTAATACCAGGTCCTTCTATATACATCTCTGCAGAAGTGGGTCAGGGCCCTTCACACTCACCTTTCAAAAAAAATTTTTTAATTACATACATTTTTGAAACCAGGAAGAAATTTAATTGCTTATGTAACAGGACTATGAACATAAATGCGAGTTAAATCTTAAGACTGTTATTTATTGTCTTCAGTGAGAAACCTTTAAATAGTACAATACTCTAATAAATAGTATGATCATTCTTTAGACTGCAACATACTGGAGTTGTTTCAGAATCCACATGTGAGTGTCACAACAACAAAGATTTTACGTTTTAATTTTATACCTGTGATGTCTATGATGTCAACTCACATATGATGTTCCTGAGTAATTAACATCATAACAGTATCTACTCAGGATGGTTGTACATTGTCAAAACTGTAGAAAACAGATACTTCTCAAATACTGGGAATCAAAAACATAATCTATGTGGCGGCCACATCATTTACACATTAATATAGACTACGGTTAAAGAGTCATTCATTAAGAGAGGGAGGGGAAAAGGAGCTCTTGACATTACATTTCTTTGCTTCTTATTTTTAATCCCAAAGTAGAACAAATTATCTTCATGTTAATAAGAACAACAATGAAAGGCCTTGCCAGAAGTCATTCTAGTCCCTGATGTATCCCAGCTGCCATTTCTAACTAACTTCAAATATCCTTATTGAATAATACAAGTCTACTTGCCTTACACCAACCGAAAATGATGGTTTTTCTTTTACTACGCTAAATACGAAGTTGATGCAAGGAGACAAAAGGGAAAATTACTAAATTTTTCGTCTAGACTATTAATGAGTGATAGGAACTAACTTTGGTGTTTTTCCCTTTAAAAATAAAGCTAAAGCTAGCTGAATCCAACTGCAGCAGCTGGGTTGCTGTGGAGGCACAGGTTTGATCCCCAGCCCAGTACAGTGGGTGCAGGACTGGGCATTGCTGCAGCTGTGGCATAGGTTGCAGCTGGGGCTCAGATTCAATTACTGGCCCAGGAACTTCCACATGTCACCAGTATGGCTAAAAAAGAAGAAATAGTAGTAGTAGTAATAATAATAAGGCTAGTTGATCACAAAAAGGAACAAAACAGTACCATTTGTAGCAACATGGATAGACCTAGAGATTATCACACAAAGTGAAGTTAGAAAGAGACAAGTACCATATGATATCACTTTTATGTGGAATCTAAAATATGGTACAAATGAACAAATCTACAAAACAGAAACACACTTAGAGAACAGCCTTGTGGTTGAGGGATGTGGGGGTGGACTGGGAGTTTGGGCTTAGCAGATGCAAACCTGTATATATACAATGCATAAACAACAAGGTCCTACTGTAGAGCACAAGAAACTACAGTCAATATCCGGTGATAAACCATAACGGAAGAGAATATGAAAAAATATATCTATACACAACTGATCACTTTGGTGTATAGCATAAATTAACACAACACTGTAAATCAACTATATTTCAATAAAATTTAAAAAAGAAGGCTAGTTGAAAACTCAGTGGTCTGATTTTTACGTGTGCCTACAAATCTCTTATAAGTATGCGTAATAGCATACGAAATGGTTTTGAGTCAATGTAATATGAAGATCCATTCACAGAAGCACAAAAAGCAGTTAATTCCAGAATGTATGTACCTAAATACAAGTCTATCTTGCATGGATGTTTGGATCACAACTTCATCTAGTGTAGTCTTCCCAAGGTAGTCCCTCCTGCATACAGGATTTTAAGTGCTGCTTACGCATGTTCCGCAAAGCAGCATCATACTTACTGTAAAGGGCTTTGCAGCACCTTGGTCATCTCTGCTTGAAATAATCTTTGCATTTTTTCTTGTCTCCCTCAAACGCTCTATTGATGGCGGTTTTATAAATATCACATAGGGCTTAAATTCTAGTGTCCTTAAGTGCTTTACTGTCTGCAAGGAAGAAAATAAATTTTGTCATAGTTCTACATAATTCAGGAGTGAATTTTTTTTTTTTTTGTCTTTTTGCCTTTTTCTTGAGCCGCTCCCATGGCATATGGAGGTTTCCAGGCTAGGGGTTGAATCAGAGCTGTAGCCACCAGCCTACACCAGAGCCACAGCAACTCGGGATCCGAGCTGTGGCTGCAACCCACACTGCAGGTCACGGCAATACTGGATCCTTAACCCACTGAGCAAGGAAGGGCAGGGATTGAACCCGCAACCTCATGGTTCCTAGTCGGATTCATTAACCACTGCGCCATGATGGGAACTTCAGGAGTGAACTTTTATAATAAAACTGAATTTTCCTTGTAGGGAGAAAATTCCTTAACATTATTTCCTAATGAAGATTAGTAGGTCTTTCAATATATTATCATTCAATTCAATTCATATCAGTTGTTGACAATTAAATGTAATAAACCCCTTTGAAAAGATGGAGAATGCAGCTTGCCTTTAGAAATGCTTTGACATATGCCATAATTAATACTGAACAGAAGCAGCTAAAAATAAGATGAAACTTGGTTTTATATCTAATACCCAAAAGATGCTATGAGTTAAGTAACTTTCTTTCAATGGAAGTCTCCCAACTGTCCCATTTCAGCCTCTTCCTAATCTCAGCTGAGGTCTCCCCTTTCCTTTCATTCTACCCTTTAGAGGCCCCTTCAAGGGCAAGCTTCCTGCTTTTCACGAAGGACCTCAACACGCCCTGTGGGTAACCAGGAAGATGCTGCGGGCTGCGTTTCTACTGGGGGACCAGGGAATGGATCGTTTCATCCACTGGCACTACGTCCAGTGTCTGTGAGTTCCCAGGGGGCTGCCAGCTCTACCCAACAGCTGCGCTAAGATGTCACACGGGACAGTTCCTGGGAGATGCCTGGGCTCTTGCCAGGGGTTGCTCTTCTAGGACAGTTACAGAACCAAAATCAGTGAAACAGAACCAAGAGCCCAAATGTCCACTGTTAAACACCGAGGAGTTCCCATGGTGGCTCAGCAGGTTAAGAACCCAACTAGGATCTGTGAGGGTGCGGGTTTGATCCCTGGCCTCACTCTGGGTAAGATCAAGTGTTGCTGCAGGCTGTGGAGTAGGTTGCAGGTGCTGGGGTTGTGGCGTGGGCTGGCAGCTGCAGCTCCGATTGGACCACTTCGCCCAGGAACTTCCATTCAGTGCAGATGCACCAAGGAACACTGAGAATAATGCATACCTAAGAATACATTATACACATATGTTTTAAATACAAAATACATGGAAGAAATATCTAAGAGTCACTATACTTGGCAAACATCGAATCTAAACAAGACCTACAAATAAAAATCTCAAGGCTTCCCTGACCCCTCTTTCTAATAATAATAGTCTTTTTTTTTTTTTCTTTTCAGCAGACTTCCTAAATTACATCTAAATGCTTTTGTTGCCTTAGGAAAGTCTAAAGTGAGTAGATTTCAGATTTATTCCATACTGAACGGCTCAAATGTGGGCCCAGAAGGGTGTTGAATAGTTCATTGTTCACTTACGTGAGGCTGAACATCCAGCAAGCAAACTTTGTTCTTAGCTAGGACAGACCGAACCGAGTCTATACTTGTGCCATAATAATTGTTTTTATATTCGCCATATTCAATAAACCTGTAGAAAATCAGAATCATTTGTAAATTTTATATACATATATATATATATATATGTATGGCAAGGCATAATGCATACACATGAAGTATGTTTTTTGAACATCTAATTTTTAACTGCTTTAAACAAAATAAATCGGTCCAAGTACTCCAGAATGTCAATTTCAAAAAAAAAAAAACCTTCTATTTTACATTTTCAAATCAGTAACACTTGCTTGTATTACACTTAAGCAGAAAAAAGTACTTTAGTCCAGCAGTACTCTAATGTCTTCCATCACCTCTTTTTCAGAATGCCGTGCAATAAAACAGTGAATAAGCTGAACAATAGAAACTACTGAAATTTCACTGCACATGAAAGAATAACCAAGCTCAGCTTTAGAACTCGAGGAGTTGGTTGGTGGCTAATGGAACCAGAGCAGCAGATTACGTGCTATAAAAACACAATCGCTGCACCAAATGCAAAAAAAAAGGCATTTTGATGTTTCAATAAAATCCCACAATCCTGCATTAAAACACACATTGCTCCCTGATACCCTGTAATATTCATGCTTAAGCAAATGGAAAACCTGGGGAAAGGAGACTTTAGGGCTAGCTAAAGGATATGGTACAAGCATAATGATGAACATTATTTCAATTTTTGAAGAGCCAATAGGGGAGGAGTGTGGAAAAGATGGGATTTGGGGATCAGTGGTAGGTTTTTAAAATAAAGTTCTATCCAAATTCTATGTTACGATCCAACTAGTAGGCTAGAAAGGTGTCACACTAGTATACCAGCAACCTTCCCTCATTCTTCAAAATAATCCCTAGGCATTCAACTTAGCAGAAACAGTGGCTCTAGGTTATTAAAAATTATGGGCAAAGACTGTAATAACTACAAACAGAATTATCTTTTTATCAGTTTCAAATCCAATTGTAAAGGTGAAAATTCATCTGTAGCTGGATACATAGGCATATTGCTTAAAAACGAGAGTCCCACAAATATTCTAAGAAGCTTCCACATACTTGTTATTTTGTACATCTGTCTCAAATAAATGCTTGGAAATGAAAATATATTCAACGCCATCACTCTCCTGGCTTCTTCTTGGTCTGGTGGTATCTGTGATTTAATTAAAAAGAGTTTAGAAAAGTCTGCATCAGCCACCCTAAGGAAATGACTAAAAAAGAAACTATCATGTATTTGCTTAAAGGAGTTTTCTTAAACGAGATTTTAAAACTTAAAAAAGCAAATTAGATAATAAAATATAGGAATGTCATTAATTCAGTTTTTCCATCCATATTAAAGTTATATTGATTTGAAGATAGATTCAAAATTAAATTGCATTATGTTTATGCTATTAATTATTTTGAAGAGGCTATATACTATGTTAATTAAATGAAAATGGCATTTCACCCCTTGAGGAAAAACTCCTCTCTTTTGCAAATATTATCATTATTTATTGATTCTTATTCACTGAAGCAAGCCTACTGCCCACTAGGTTGTAAAGTAAACTCTAAAATTATTTTACTATACTCCACACATGGCACAGTGTATGCCATCAATATTTTGTTTTACTAATCAGAGTCAGACCTCTATGTGCTATTTATTCCTCCTTTTCAAAATTATAAATGTCTTCTTGAAATACAAGTGAACTTCTAAACTTTGAGTAATTTTGTCTCTTGAGCAATTATTTGCTATTGAATTATTTATAACGGACCACAGAATAAAGGATTAACTTTAAACCCCAAACCCAAAACAAAACAAAATCCCACCATTACCACTAACAAAAAAACCAAACACCAAAAAACAAGAAATCTAAGGAATTACAGTGCTGACATGGCAAGTGAAAAACTGACTATAGGCCATCCTTCCTGCTGATTACAACAAAAAACTCTGGACCCAAAATAACTACTTTTGTTTTGAGGACTTTGAAAAATAAATAAAGTAGGTAGACTGTGAGGGGAGTAACCTCCCCAGGGAAGAGTTTTATTTCCTCTTAGCTTTGCCTTATGGGTGGGGTCATTCACAAAGCAACATGGTAGAATATGTGATTGAATTTCAAGACAAGCCCTGACTTTCTGGTAAAAAGAACAGGGCGGGGGGTGGGGGGCGGGAAATAAGCCCCTCTAAGTTGAAGAGTATGGAAGGAATCCAGGAAGGGAGAGAGCTGGAGAAGTAAATATTCTAATTCTGTGCACAAACCAATTCTAGTCTAAGAATAATCCCTAAGCTAAACACATGTAGTTCAGAGTCAAACCAACATAGCAGAGTTTTAAGACATGAACTAAGATTAGATACACAAAGTCTCAGCCTAACCCACAAGCAACACCCCTAAACCAATGCAGAAAAGGCTTAGAGAACTGAGCTGAGATTTGCACTACACACACAAGTAGCAGGCCCAAACAAACACAGCAAAAGTTTAGAGAACTGATGTGAGATTTAAACCATAACTTACAGAAAAATAAGAGAAAACTTCCAGTCTAAACATAAACTAGTTGATTACTTGCTAAAATAAGAACATCAGTATTCTCTAGAATAGTGTAATAGGACCTGGAGTTGATACAGCATTGCATTTATAATACTCAGAGTGGCAATTTAAAATTATTCAACATAAAAGAACTGAGAAAATAAGGTAATGTATTTCTCAAAGGGAAAGATAATAGATGGCAACCCTGAAGGACCAAAAGTTAGAACTATGAGACAAAGGCGTATAACTGTGCTTCATAAGGTAAAGGAAAACACCTGAAATGGATGAAAATATGAATTAGTAGAGAAATAGAAGCTATTAGTAGAGAAATAGAAATATGAAGAACAAAATGGAAAATTTAGATCTGAAACATACAATATTTTACAAAAACAAACCACTAGATGGGCTCAGTAGCAGAATGGAGATGACAGGGAAAAAAGCCAGAGAACTTGTAGATAGATCAATAGTACTTATAAAATCTGGGCAACAAAGAGAAAAAAGATTGAAAAAAATATAAATGGAGCCCTAGGGACCTGCATGAAAATACCGAACTGTCTAACAGATGTGTTAATGGGAATGCCAGAAGATACTGAAAAAAGACTAAGTCTTAAAAAACAAACAAAAAAAATTTTGAAGAAATAATGACCCCAAAATGCTAAAATTTTGTTAAAGACATACACATTTCAGAGGCTCAACAAATCCCAAATAGGATAAACTCAAAGAAAATAATGCCTGGACACATCATAACCAAATGACTAAAAACCAAAGACATAGAAAAAAAATCTTGAAAGCATTTAGAAAAAAAATACAAGGGAATAATGATTTCCATGACTACAGAATTCTTACCATATATTATAAAAACAAGAAATCAATGAAATAATATCCTTTAAGTACTCAAGGAAAATACCTTCAACTAAAATATCCTTCAGGATTAAAGGCGATATAAAGACCTTCTCAGATGAAGAGAAACTAGTAGAATTCATCACCAGATCTGCTCTAAAAGAAATATTTAAACAAATTTTTTAGGCTGAAAGGAAATATGAAGAAGGAAATATATCTTCAGGATGAAGAAAGAAGAGAAAGAATAAATAGTTGAGTAAATGCTTTTTTCTCCTTAAGTTCTTTAAAATATGTAAGATAAATGTGGAGTTTTCAATGTATGACAATGTAATACATTGGACAACTACACAAAAAGAACTAAAGGGACTTAAATGATTACAAGATTTCTACACTTTATGTGAAATGGCACCAAGTTAACATTAAGTACACTGTGACTGGTCAAACATATGCATATTGTAATCTCTATAGCAACCAGTAAAAAAGTAATGCAAAGAGATATAAGCAGAGGGCTAATAGGTAAATTAAAATGGAATGCTAAATAACATTCAAATAATCTCCCCCCTCAAAAACAGTAGACAAGAAAAAGAAAACAAAAAACGGGATAAACAGAAAAGAAATAATAAAACTGTCCTAAAGTTCAGTCGGTTCACTAATTCAATAAATGTTAATGGTCTATATGTTCCAATTAAAAGGCAGAGATCAATTAAATAGATCTGAATGCCTCTCAATAACTGATAGAACTAGACAAAATATCAGCAAGACACAGGAGATCTGTACAACACTACCACTTCCTGGGTCTACTTAATAATGTATAACATAACATCCAATAACTGCAGAATACATATCCTTTTCACATATAAAACAGTAAAGAACAGAAAAAGACAGACAGTAAAGAAAAACAAACAAAATTTAAAAATCTAGTTACACTGATGAAGAAAAAAAAAAAGAAAATCACCAAGAATGAAAAAGTGGTTATTACTGCAGATGCTATGGATATTAAAAAGGATAAGAGAATATTATGCACTATTAAATGCCAACATATTTGACAATTTAGATGAAATGGACATATTTCTTTAAAAATACAATGAAGCAAAGCTGAAACAAGAGGAGACAAAATAATCTAAATAGTCCTGCATCTATTAAATCAAATTTATTTTTTAAAACCTTCTGCCAAAGAAGCTCCAGGCCTTGATGGCTGATGAAGCCTATCAGTCATTCAAAGATGAAATAAAACTAATCTTACATAAACATTTTCTGCAAGGAGAAGGAGGAATTATAGCTAATTCATTTAAATTCATTAATTCATTGGTACTAATTAATTCATTAGTACAACCATAATAGCAAACTCTAATACATTACTAAATAAGATTACAGACAAATATCCATCATAAGTACAGGCACAAAACTCCTTAATGATAATATCAGCAAGTCAAATTCAACAACATATATATTTTTAAAGTTACCAGATCATGAGAAAGGCAGACCTAACACTGGACAATCAATGGAATCTACCATATTAACAGAATGACAGATAACACCAGGATCATTTCAATATATGGAGAAAAAGCAGTAGAAAAAATTCAACACTGACTTGTGATTTTTTTTTTTTTTTAAATCTCAGCAAACTAGGAATCACAGGGAATGTACTCAAACAAACGGCATCAATGAGTCAACATCTTACTTAATAGTAAAAACTGAATTGCTGTCTCTTGACATCTGGAACATGGAAGACCTGCTAAATAACAACACAACAAAATAACCTGAGATGGATCAAGCCCCAAATGTAAATCCTAACGCTGTAAAACACCAAGAAAAAACAGGAGGATGTCTTTGTGATCTTGAGATAGTAAAGAATTTTTAGATAGAACACAAAAAGCACAAAACAGAAAAGAAAAAAAAAATGATACATTACACTTTGTCAAAATTTAAAACTTTTGCTTTTTGAAATGCCATTAAGAACTGAAAAGGCAAGCCATACAGACTGGAAGAAAATATTTCTAACACAGTTATCACATAAAGGACACTTCCAGAATACATAAAGAACCCTCAAAATTCAGGAACAACCCGTAGTAGGCAAAAGATCTAAATAGACACTTCACCAAAGAAGATATACAAACGACTAAGTCCACACAATGATGCTAAACATCATTAGTCATGGGTTAAACACAAATTACAGGATGGTGAGACACCACTACACATGTTACACTGACAAAAATTCAAAAGACTGACTATACCAAGTGTTGTCCAGGATGTGGAGCAACTAGATCTTCTATACACTGCTAGTCGGTTATAAAAGGGTATAACTACTTTGGAAAACATCCTGTGTTGCCATGGCTGTGGTGTAGGCCAGCAGCTGCAGCTCCGATTCAACCCCTAGCCTGGGAACCTCCATATGCTGTGGGTGCAGCCCTAAAAAGACCAAAAAAAAAAAAAAAAAAATCTCAAAGAAGGCCTAGCTACAAAGAAGTGTTCAAGAGCATGAGTCCTTGCAACCTGAGAAAATAGCTAAGTGTGATATGTGCCTTCAGGAGAAACCACAGAAAGTGATTTCTGTGTGGCGGACTGAGTGAGGGCCCCAAATCCAGACCATCGTGGCTCTGGAATCCATCGAATATTTGATATCTACTGTAATTCACCTGGTTAACTAATTTACTGAAAGAGCCTTTTGAAAGACTGATTATATTAATGGTCACATAGATTTGCTGATAATAAACTATGGCCTTAACATAACCCTGATTTTGCTTATCAAGGATGAAGTTTCCTATAGAAGATCATTTTTTAGGCAGAAAACGGGCTCTCACCACTTTCTTTCAAAGCAACTTGGCATGTTTAACATTGCTATATGGATCCTTTTA
This sequence comes from Phacochoerus africanus, assembly GCF_016906955.1. Lineage (NCBI taxonomy): Eukaryota > Metazoa > Chordata > Mammalia > Artiodactyla > Suidae > Phacochoerus > Phacochoerus africanus. The sequence continues at coordinate 44,910,262 of NC_062555.1, forward strand.
TTTTGTTTTTACAGGCACACCTGCGGCACATGGAGGGTCCCAGGCCAGAGGTCGAATCAGAGCTGCAGTTGCAGCCTATGCCACAGCCTTGGCAACACCAGGTCTGAGCCCCATCCCTGACCTACGCCGCAGCTTGCAGCAATGCCAGATCCTTAATCCATTAAGCAAGGCCAGGGACTGAACCAGCATCCTCAGGGACACTATGTTGAGTTCTTTTTTGTTGTTGTCTTTTTTTTTTCTAGGGCTGCACGTGGAGGTTCCCAGGCTAGGGGTCGAATTGGAGCTAGAGCCACTAGCCTACACCACAGCCACAGCAACTCAGGATCCAAGCCAAGTCTGTGACCTACACCACAGCTCACAGCAACACCGGATCCTTAACCCACTGAGCAAGGCCAGGGATCAAACCTGCATCCTCAGGGACACTATGTTGAGTTCTTAACGCACTGAGCTAAAATGCGAACTCCTAAATGGATCATTTTAAAAGATCACATAGGGAGGGGCTAACAGAAGGGAGGGGAGGGGGAAGGCAGAAGAAAGGAAAGGAAAGCAAAGATAGAATACTGGTGATATAATCAAAGCAAAAGTTTTTCTCCAAACGAACATGACTTTACCTAAAAGCATTTTACAAAGCAAAGCAATCTAAAATTCCAAAACTGCTCTTAAAATATCTTCCTCTTTAATTCATTAAATCACCCTCAGTTGAGGCTCTGGCTGTATTTCCCACACATGTCTGATACAAGGCATCACCTGGGATCCTTGCTGTGAATACAGATTTTCAGGAATTCTGTCAGGTCTCCAGAAGGAGAACCTCTTTGGAAAGACCTTGGCATCTTTTCATAAGAACTTCCAGGAGTTTACATAGTGGCACAGCAGAAACGAACCTGACTAGGAACCATGAGGTTGCGGGTTTGGTCCCTGGCCTCACTCAGGATCCAGCGTTGCCGTGAGCTGTGGTGGAGGTCACAGACTCAGCTTGGATCCTGCGTTGCTGTGGCTGTGGTGTAGGCTGAGCAGCCGTAGCTCTGATTCGACCCCTAGCCTGGGAACCTCCATGTGCCGCTAGGTACGGCTCTAAAAAGCCAAAAAAAAAAAAAACCCAAAACAAACAAACAAACAAAAAACCTCAAGAGATTCTTATTATCAGGCAGGTTTGGAAAACTCTGCTGTCTGGGGATCCCTGGACATTAACACCTGTTTAAAAAGGAAACCTCTTCAGGGATTTCTTTGGCGAGTCTCAGCCCCTGAGCATCTCCGGATGTTGTTAATTTCCAGAACAACTTTACATGCAAATATTATTTTAACAACTGGATAAACAGGCCTAAATCCCTCAGTAATATGAAAACTATCCTGGAGGGTTACAATTTAATAGACAGCCTGTGTTTATCCGCTTCCAAAGAAATCAGTTTTTCCTACTAATTGGGCTACCATAAAGGGAATCTGCAGTTGGAAAGGGCTGTGCAGTGTTATATGGAGGAAGAACATGAACTTGGTAGCATACAATCTGGTTTCAAATCCAAGTGCAACTATCACCTAGGGAAACCTCTAAGTAAATCAAAGTATCCTTTATGTCTGTTTCCTCTTCTTTGAAATGGAGCTATTGCCCATCTCATACCACTGTTGGGAGGACAAAATAAAGACAAAAGAAGGGCAATAAAGATACAGTAGGAAATTCGTAAATTTGTTTTTTCCCTTTGTATTCTGTTTCCCATCTTCTGGGTTTCTTCTGTAATTACTCACCTGTAAGCTTAACAATTGTTTTGGAAATTTGTCTAATTACCTGTATATGACAATTCAGCTTTTGTAAGAGAAGCAAATAAAGTTTTCCCAAAAAGAAAAAAAAAAGTCCACATTTCTATATTTTCCTTTACTTTCCTCTCTGTTGGTAGAAACCAGAAGCCCTACAACTTATGGCTGAAAATGATTACAAACAATAATTTGGAAAAATGTAGTAACAAGGAGTAACGATGTAACAGAAAACTATTAATTTTAAAATAAGGTTGAACTCGTCCAAAACTGGAGAACATTGCTAAGGGCAATATACAAATGATTTTTTTACAAAAACATTATGAAAACCACTTAAAAACCCAGCATTCCAAATTAGCCTTTCAGATGGCTAACATCAACATATTAAGTAGCTGAATGGCATTTATTCTGGATATCAAAATGCTTCCAGTCTTGCATTTCATTTGTAAGAATGCCTGTGAAAACCACTTTTATAAAAAGAGACCTAATTCTGTAAACTGAAATGCAGCCTACCACATTGGGATTATATGGCTATGAAAGGTCCATTTTACTATATGCCAATTACTACACTATAAAAAAGGAATTAAGAAATGTTTATATTATGAGAAGCCTCCTTCAGCTCTCTGCAGTATGGTCCTTCTCATCTTAAAACTTCTTGGAAACCCTGGAAATTTAAGAAATAGAATAAACTTCTATTTAGAAGAAAACTGAAGCCATAATTTGATAACAAACACGTATTAAAATTCACCATAAAAATGGAGTGTAGGGAAGCTGGAATCAACCAACACCTCGCCGGGGAGCTGTGTGATCTGGGGCAAATCCCTTAACTCCTGTGCCTTAGTTTCCTCCCCTGTAAAATGTGGGTAACGTTGCTCTGTACTTGATAGGGTTACTGTGAGGTCTAGGTGGTGACTGCTGACAGCAGATGGCCCACACCTGCTGTGTGAGAGCAGGACCAGCATCCATGCAGTGGCGGAAACGTCAGAACTTACGGGGCACCGTCACGCCATAGTGCTGTGTGTCACTGATCAGCAGCTTCCGTTTCAGTTCATTCAAACCTACTCCCACAGGACCTGAAAAACAGGAGAACATTCATTCATTCCTGAACCAACAGCATATAAACAAGCGTGCGTCAGACAGACGCAACACGTGTATCCAGCTTCACATGTATTTTTGCTTTTTTACGGCTGCACGTGGCATATGCAAGTTCCCAGGCTAGTGGTGGACTCTGAGCTGCAGCTGCTGGCCTCTGCCACAGCCCCAGCCCCAGCCACACCAGATCCAAGCCACATCTGCAACCTACGCTGCAGCTCATGGCAACACCAGATCCTTCAGCCACTGAGCAGGGCCAGAGATCAAACCTGCATTCTCATGGATACTAGTCGAGTTCATTACCACTGAGCCACGACAGCAACTCTGAAAATCGAATTTTACAAATGACCTGCAATGTGTGTGCAAGTGTAGCGTGAAAACCATTCCCTGCAAGATGGGACAGTTGAATCCATCTATCCAGCCTGAGTGTCTAGCACAATGTATGCAAGTCATGAGGGATGCGGGACTGAGTTTTGTTCCATAGAAATGTCAGGTCCACATCCCTGGCGTCCTCAGCCGTTTGACATTCAAAAAAAAAAAAAAAAAAAGTGAGCCTGAGTTCCCACTGTGGCTCAGTGGGTTAATTCTACTGCGGAGCTCAAATGGCTGTGGAGGTAATCCCCAACCCAGAGCAGTAGGTTAAGGATCTAGCTGTTGCTGCAGCTGTGGTGTAGTTTGAAGCCGCAGCTCAGATTCAACCCCCGGCCTAGAAACTTACATATGCCCCAAGCGTGGCCATTAAAAAAAAAAAAAGCACCCTCACAAAAGTCCATGGACTGACCAGTGGGCAGTCTGGCCCCACCTGGGACCACTGCTCTCAGACCCCAGTCCTGGCTCTTGTCACCTGTGCACCCTAATCCTGCCATCATCTTGGGGGCCTCCCTCCTGAACCCACCTCCCCAAGGCTCCGCATCTCTCGGACACCTGCGTGGGCTTTTCAAGGAGCTCTTCTGACCCTGCCGTCCCCTGCCTGACCCCAGCCTGGTCCCTCTGTAAGCCCACCTCCCTGACTGCTAAGCGCTAAAGATAGACCTCCCTCTGCTTCACTTCAACCAGCTGCTGGGCAGACCCTGACCTGCCCTAGCAGGAGCACTTTCACCACTGAAATGTCAAATTCAGGCTTCCCGCTGTGGCTTCAATTCTTGCAGATCCCTCGAAGTTATCCCTCCCACCTCCATTCTCCAGAGGATCTCCAGTGTGTCCCTCCCCTTTTTCCTCACCTCCGTGGGCCCTAAGATGCCCCACTGCTTTGCTAAAACCCTCCAATCTCTCATGCACTGGCTGGCCTTTCATCACACCTGTCCCGGAAACTTTCAATCTAAGATCACTTTTTGGCTCCTCCCCACGTCCACTCCTGGGCGGAGGGAAATCTGCTCCCGCCAGGAGCAGCCCAGTGGAGGGCGCCCCACGAGGAGTCCACCCCCCACCCCCACCCCCGGGGGCCCTCCAGCCACCGCGGCCTTTGCCTCATTAACTGTATTTCCTGGATCTCCGACCCCTCCCCCCTCCCCCCAGGAGCCTCCCTGTTACCTCTCTCTTGCACACCCTCTGAGCAAACGCTGGCCACAGGCCGCCCAGCAATGCTGCACCGCTGCAGCTCTGGAGTTCAAGACCCCACCACCTGCCACCTCCCCTTCTGAACCCGCCCCCGCAGGGCTCCCCATCTCTCCTCCATTGCTGCCCAACAGTGGGCAGTGGGCTTTTCAAGGAACTCTTCTGACCCTGCCCTCCCCTGCCTGACACTCTTGGGGATGTGGTTTCCAGTGCCTCTTGGTTTTTTTCTTTTTTTATTATAGCTGATTTACAGTGTTGTATCAATTTCTGCTATATAGCAAAGTGACTACACATATATACCTTCTTTTTCTCACATTCTCTTCCGTCATGGCCTATCCCAAGAGACTGGATATAGTTTGCTGTGCTAGTCACTGAGCAGGACCTCATGGCTTATCCATTCTAAATGTAATATTTTGCATCTTTTTGTTCTTCTTGGTCTTTCTTAGGGCTGCATCTGCAGCATATGAAAGTTCCCAGGCTAGGGCTCGAATTGGGGCTGCCGCTGCCCATCTACACCACAGCTCACAGCAACACCAGATCCTTAACCCACTGAGCAAGACGAGAGATCGAACCCACATCCTCATGGATACTAGTTGGGTTCCTTACCACTGAGCCACAATGGGAACTCGAGTTTGCATCTACCTGAGAAAGGCTGAGCTCTTCACCTGGCTCAGCAGACAAGTACCTGACCCCAGGCTGGTTCTCCTGCCTCCAGCCGCACGTAATTCGGATGTGAACGTCAGTGCTCAGCTCAAACGACCCTTCCCAGGGCATCTCTCCTGACCCTGTTCCTCATTTTTATCAGAGTATGCTGTTCATCTCCCTCCTAATACTTAAAAATGGTAATTAACGTGCTGGATAATGCATGGCTTACCAGCCTGTCTCTGCCACCAAACCGAGGCACCGTGACAGCGGTGCTGGCTACCTTCCCCATAAAGGAACCCTCAGTACCATCGCTGAGTGACCATAGCTGGCAGTGCTCCCATCACCATCTGGGGCTCCAGAGACCTCACCAACTTCGGAGAACAGATGCCAACGCATGCAACGCTTCAGTCCTTTCTACAAGCATGCGCCTCTGGACCGGGCTATATCCCACCCCGTTCAGCCTTACACTCTGACACCCTCTGTCAGAGACAGCTCTTCTGCATCTTCACCTCTCTTGCTTTCCATTTCTAGCTCCTTTCCATCTGCACTTGAAATGAACATTGTCCTTGCCAAGGGGGAGGGAGTGGAATGGACTGGGAGTTTGGGGTTGGTAGATGCAAACGATTTCATTTAGAATGGAGAAGCAATGAGGTCCTACGGTACAGCACAGGGAACTACAACTGTCTCTTGGGATAGAACACGATGGAAGATAATATGAGAAAGAGAATGTATGTATAGGTATGACCGGGTCACTTTGCTGTACATCAGAAATTGGCATGACATTGTAAATCAATGATATTTAATAAAAAATAAACATTGTATCCTACCTTAACATAACAAGAATGACTAAACATACTCCAAGCCACCTCCCTTCACCGCCTCCCTTTCTAGCAGCTGCACACCCCTCATCCTTCCATCTCATTCTTCCTCCTGGGCACAGAGTCAAATTCAAACCCTCCGGCAGGTCTGCAGAGATTGCATGTCCTAAGCTACGTTTCACTGACTGTCTTCATTCTTGCCACCCCTGCCATGCACCGCATACCCTGGCCACACGAGGTCCCACTTCCTGAAATGGGGCCGGTTCTTTGTGCTGCTGGGTCCTCACCATAGGCCACTTTGCTTTTTTTTTTTTTAATAGTTGACTTACAGTGTTTCTTCAATTTCTGTAGTACAGCAAAGTGACCCAGTCATACACAGTTCCCTGTGCTGTACAGTAGGACCCATTGCCCATCCATTCCGAATGTAAGTTTGCATCCATCAACTCCCCCAACTCCTGGTCCATCCACTCCCTTCCCCCTCCACCTCAGCAACCACAAGTCTTCTCTCCTTGGCTGTGATCTGTTTCTGTTTTGTAGACAGGATCATCTGTGCCATATTTTAGATTCCACATATAAGCGATATCATATGGGATTTGTCTTTCTCTTTCTGACTTACTTCACTTGGGATGAGAGGCTCTAGTTCCATGCATGTTGCTGCAAATGGCATTATTTCACCTTTTATGGCTCACTGCGTGCGTGTGTGTGTGTGTGTGTGTGTGTGTGTGTGTGTGTGTGTATCAATCACAACTTTTTCATCCATTCATCTGCTGATGGACATTTAGGTTGTTTCCATGTCTTGGCTACTGTGAATAGTGCTGCGATGCACATAGGGGTGCATGTATCTTTTTGAATAAAAGTTTTGTCTGGCTAGATGCCCAGGAGTGGGACTGCTGGATCATATGGTAATTCTATGTTTAGTTTTCAGAGGAACCTCCATACCGTATTCCATAGTGGTCATACCAATTTACATTCCCACCAACAGCATAGGAGGGTTCCTTTTTCTCCACACCCTCTCCAGCATTTGTTATTTGTAGACTTGTTCATGATGGCCATTCTGGCGGGTGTGAGGTGGTACCTCTCTGCAGCAGGCCGCTCTGCTTTTGCAAATGCATTCCTGTCCCTTCCTCCCCTGTTTTTCAGGATTCATCTCAGATACACCTCAGGGATTCTTCCCTGACACTTTAAATTTGGGCTGGGGACCAAGTTCACGTGCTCCCTCTACTTGCACTTCAGAGGACTGATGGCACTCTCTCAGAATCGTCTGTTTACTCATCCTGATCTTCTCACAGACTTGAAAACAGGGATGTCATCTATTTGTTCAGCAACTGTTGCCCTGGCTGGCAAGCAGTAGACACGCATCACATATTTAAGCTCTGCTCAGTAACTATGCTGTCATGGAGGAAAAACTACTTGCCCAAGCAACCAAAGACGTGAGAGTTACAGTAAAAAGCAAGTGCCCCTAGAACGCCTGGATCCGATGGCTGGGTAATGTGCTCGAAGTCGCAACAGAAGTGGGTGGAGCTCACATGTGAACTTGGCTCCTGGATCTTGAGATAAAGAGAAGCAGAGCGGAAGGCGATGAATTCAGCTCTGCAACACTGATGTTCAGAGAAGGAAATCCACCTACATAAATGAAGACAAGGACTGCAATGCGATAGGTCAGGGCTGGGGTCTCCTTGCAAACAGTCACATCACAATAACATTGGAGACTGTGAGGAGGAGAAGAAAGTGATAGGTATTCCCTGGCTGTCTCCAAAATGCCAGGCTCCACAGAAAGGCTTAGGTGTTTTATCTACTCTGAAGGTACAAACAACATTTAGAGCAAATGCTGAGACTTACTCTTTTTTTTTTTTGTCTTTTTGCCATTTCTTGGGCCGATCCTACAGCATATGGAGGTTCCCAGGCTAGGGGTCGAATCGGAGCTGTAGTCACCGGCCTACGCCAGAGCCACAGCAACGCGGGATCCGAGCCGCGTCTGCAACCTACACCACAGCTCACGGCAACGCCGGATCGTTAACCCACTGAGCAAGGGCAGGGACCGAACCCGCAACCTCATGGTTCCCAGTCGGATTCGTTAACCACTGCGCCACGACAGGAACTCCGAGACTTACTCTTTAAAACAAATAGAAAACAAGCACGAAAAACAAAAGGGTTTTACAATGGTTTGCAAATGATGCAAACCTGGTTATATACACTCAAAAAAAAAAAAAAAAAAGCAGGAGTTCCTGTCATGGTGCAGCGGGATCGATGGCATCTCTGCAGTGCCAGGGTGCAGGTTTGATCCCCTGCCTGGCACAGTGTGTTAAAGGAGCCAGTGCAGGTCACAACTGGGGCTCACATAGGACCCCCGGCTCAGGAACTCCATATATCATGGAGTTTTTGGGGACCAAAAAAGAAAAAAAATAACATTTTTAAAAAAACAAACAAAATAGGAAAACTTAAGAGTTCCCACTGTGACTCAGTGGAAACGAATCTGACTAGCATCCATGAGAATAGAGGTTTGATCCCTGACCTCTCTCAGTGGGGTAAGGATTCTGCATTGCTGTGAGCTGTGGTGTGGGTCGCAGACATGGCTCGGATCCAGCATTGCTGTGGCTCTGGTGTAGGCCAGTGGCTACAGCTCCGATTAGACCCCTAGCCTGAGAACCTCCATATGCCACAGGTGTGGCCCTAAAACGACAAAAAAAAAAAAAAGGAAAACTTAAGTGTGGGCCCCCTCCCCAAAAAGGCACCAGGGAGTAAAAAGGGGTGTGCACTCACCCCTCCTTCAGGAGGTCTCAGCCCTGGAGTGCGTCCCAGAGTGAGCTAATTTGCTGCGTGAAAGTCTAGCACTTTTTTTCTTTCTTCTTCTACCCATGCCAAAAAACCACCATGATTTATTTTAAGTGCAGAGGGGGGAAAAAAAAAAAAGAGGTCTGTTTGAATTAGTGGGGGAAAAAGTATGCTGTTTCTAACGTGATACCCTTAAGTTTGGACCATTTTCCGTTTTAGTCCTTATATAATCTAACGCTCACTGGAGAGCTTGCTTCGCTGTGGACCTGCAGACTGTGCCAAGAATGTGCGGTGGCAAATGACTGTATTTGAAAAACTTCCCCAGGTTAGGTGATTTGAAGTCATTATCTTCAAGGGTGGGATAGCGTCACAAAACAGTTAAAATGGACACATCATTTGAATCGTGCTTATTACTAAATTGCCCGCCAGGCTCCTGGATCCGTTCTGCCGTCCACCCTGGTGACATTCTAGAGATGTTCCTCCTTGGATCGTGACCGTAAGATGACCACTGAGATCCACAGCCCTGTCCTGTCTCTCTCCTCTGTGGATGAGCAGAGGTCACATTTGGAGCCGGCTAGTTTGCATTTAGAACACAAACCTATCTGCATCACAGTCGGTTCAGAGATGCACACTGAGTGAGGTCCACTCACGCCTCTGTAACGGGATGCATCCATTTCCTCTTCCATGTATACATTTTTATCAAATTGGGTGAAACACACGCGCGTATATGTATACAAATACGTTACTCTAGAGCTTGGGTTCAGCTGTGCTTGTTCACCCTAACTAGAAGCAGAGAAGTAACCTACGTAGCACATATTTAAAGCACAGGCACTGGGCTTTGCGCAAGAACAGATGATGACAACACGGTGTCTTTGCAGGCGGCAGGCTTGGATTCCATGGTTCACATACACCATGATGGATCCTCTAAACATCCCTGCAGCAAAAGCTATTATCTCATCTTTATAGATAAGCAAATTGAGACAATGAAGGCGTGAGGAGTTTTCCTGAGATCGCACACCTGGAGGGGGGCTTACGGTATTCAGAAGCCTGTGCGTCTCCCCAAGAGTCTGCGTTTTCTCCATTCACTCCATCATCTTACTGAATGAATGGCGACAACACACAAGCTCCAGGAGCCAGTAGCTCAGCTGTCTGTGGCCATAACCATGACTTCACAGTCTTTCACCCCATTCCAAGCTGCCCCACACTTCTAAGAGTGATGAAAAGCTATGCTTGTGGAATACAAGACTCCAGTACAAATGAGGGCAGAGGTCAAATCCAGTGATATTAAAATTTGTTCTATGCCAAACTTCTGAGAAATCTAAACGTAATGAAGAAGACAAGCATATCAGGACTGTGAGACACACATGGGCATGTCTATTAGGACTCTTTTTTTTTTTTTGTCTTTTTAGGGCTGTACCTGAAGCATATGAAAGTTCCCAGGCCAGGGGTCGAATCAGAGCTGCAGCTGCAGGCCTATGACACAGCCACAGCTACGCAGGACCTGAGCTGAGTCTGGGACCTACACCTCAGCTCAAGTGACTGCTGGATCCTTAACCCACTGAGCGAGACTAGGGATCGAACCTGCATCCTCATGGATACTAGTCAGGTTCACTACCGCTGAGCCACAACAGGAACTCCTCTATTAGGATTCTTGATCCAGGACTAAACTATAGAAAATTGAACAGAATGAGGTTATCAAAGGAGAAGCCAAAAAAGCACATTAAATAATTATTTGGGAGTTTATTAGTTTGGAATTCCAGGGGTGAACTAAAGTGGATGGGCTTACTAGCTTTAAAAATAAAAGAATGTTTTGGAGTTCCCGTTGTGGCTCAGTGGTTAACAAATCTGACTAGCATCCATGAGGCTGCAGGTTTGATCCCTGGCCTCCCTCAGTGCGTTAAGGATCTGGCGTTGCCATGAGCTGAGGTGTAGGCTGCAAATGCAGCTTGGATCACGTGCTGCTGTGGCTGTGGCATAGGCCAGTGGCTACAGCTCCAAGTGGACCTCTAGCCTGGAAACCTCCATGTGGTGCGGGTACAGCCCTAAAAAGACAAAAAAAAAAAACAAAAAACAAAAAAAAACAAAAAAAAAACAAAAAACAAAAAAACCCCCCAAAACCCCCATGTTTCTATTCAAAGCAGAAATGTAAATAAGTATTCTTTTCTAATTTTGTAACAGTTTAGAAAATCACTTTGCATGCAAATTTCCAGAAAGAATGAATAAAGCCATGCAAGACAATCCTCATTACCTGAAATTCTTATAAAAAATATATCACATGGATAAGATAGTTAGAAAGGCATATTATTTTTAAATTACTTTTGTGCATTTTGTTTGTGACTCCTTCCTGAAAGTAGGCAAATAAATGAATAAAAGCCTCATTCATATTCAGCCACAGAAATACAGCCCATTTGGGGGAGTTAATAAAATGATGCTAGTAAAGTTTCTATTTAAAGTTTTACATTTAGGAAAATATTCACATTAGCTAAATGCAAAAATGCCTTTAGTTTTATCTTAAAGACTTTTGGAGGGTGGGGCCAAGATGGTGGCGTAGGAAGACCCTGAGCTCACCCCCTCCATGGCTCCAAAATTATAACTATTTTCAGAGCAACTATGGATGAGAATGACCAAAAGACCAGCAGAAAAGACCTTCCACAACTAAAGATATAAAGAAGGAACCACAAGAAGCCCGGAGGCAGGGTAGAGACAAGATAAATAGCCAAGATCCACACCCCCGGTTGGTGACCCACAAACAGGAGGAAAATTACAACTGCAGAGGTTCTCCCCAAGAAGCTGGGGGCCAGGTCCCACATTGGGCTCCCTACCCTTGGGGTTCTAAAATGAGAAGATGAGCCCCAGAACTTCTGGCTTTGAAAGCCAGTAAGGCTGACTTTCAGGAGAGTTAGAGGACAGTGGGAAAGACAGACTCCACTCTTAAAGGGCAAACCCAAAGTCTCACATGCTCCAAATCTCAGTACAGAGGCAATAATTTGAAAGGAGCCTAGGTCAGACCCACCTGCGGATCTTAGAGAGCCTGCTGGAGAGGCAGGAAGCAATTGGCACTCCTCCTAGGGAAAGAGATGCAAGTAGGAGCCATCCACAAAGATATGAGTGCTGGCAAGTGCTATTTGGGAGTCCTTCCTGTTAGCACCAGGCACTTACCTGTCCAGCGGTGGGCTGGCACCAGCCCCAGTACACTCTGGGGCCTGCAAGCAGCCACACTGGGACCTGGCCCTGCACAAGAGTATGGTGACAGTCACCACAAGGTAGGGCCTGCCAGCCAACTGGACTGGGGACTAGCCCCAACTACCAATGTACCCATGGTAGTCAGCCCCATCACAAAAGAAAGGCCCACAAAGTGGGCAGCCCTGGAGCATGTAGCTCTGGTGACCAGAGAGGAGTGTGTAGGACATCTCCTACAAAGGCTACTTCTCCAAGATTGGGAAATGTAACTGACCTACTAATACACAGAAATAAACACAGAGATTTGGCAAAATGAGGAGACAGAAGAATACATTCCAAACAAAAGAGGACAAAACTCCAAAGGAGGAGCTAAGTGGAGATAAGCAATCTGCCCAGTGAAGAATTCAAGGTAATGACCATAAAGACACTTTACTCAAGTTGAGATACTCAACAAACTCAGGGAAAGAATGGATGAATGCAGGGAGATTTTTACAAGTTAAAAAATATAAGGGAAAACCAAATAGAGCTAAAGACTATAATGAAAAACACACTAGAAGGATCAACAGTAGATGAGATGAAACAGAGGAACAGATAAGTGAACTGGAAGACAGGACAGTGGAAATCATACCAACTAAACAAAAACAACAACAAAATTTTTTTTAAATGATGGTGGTCTAAAAGACCTCTGGAACAACATCAAATGTAGTTAACATTCCCATTACAGGAATCCCAGAAGGAGAAGAAAGAAAGTGACAGAGAACATATTTGAAGAAATAATAGTGGAAAACTTCCTTTATCAGAGAAAGAAACAGACATCCAGGTTCAGGAAGCACATAGAGTCCCAAACAAGACGAACCCAAAGAGGCCCACATCAAGACATGATAATTAAAGATAAAGAAATAGCAAAAAAATAAAAAAATAAAAAAAAATAAAGAGAAAATCTTAAAAGCAGCAAGAAACTAGTTGTATACAAGGGAAATCCCGTAAGACTATGTACTGACTTTTCAGCAGAAAATCTGCAGGCAGAAGGAAGTGGCATGCTATATTCAAAGTGATGAAATGAAAAAAAAAAAACCTATAACCAAGAATAGGCTATCATTCATATCTGAAGGAACAATAAAGAGTTTTACAGAGAAGCAAAGGCTAAAAGAGTTCAACACTACTATACCAACTTTACAAGAAATGTTAAAGGGATTTCTCTAAGCAGAAAAAAAAGGAAAAAAATCTCATTGGTTAAGGCAAACAAACAGTAAAGGTAGTAGATCAACCACTTATAAAGCTGGCAGGAAGATTAAATGACAAAGTAGTAAAATTATCTTCATCCATAATAAGTAGTTAGGGGATATGCAAAAGATGTAAAATATGATGTCAAAAATATTAAATGTGGGAGAAAGGGGAATAAAAATGCAGAGTTGTTATAATATGTTCAAACTTAAAATCAGCAACTTAAAATATTCCTTCATATATATAGATGGATATATAAGAATCCCATGGTAACCACAATTCAAAAGTCTATAATAAATACACACAAAAAAGAGAAAGAAATCCAAACATAACCCTAAAGATAGCCATCAAATCAAAAGGGAAGAGAACAAAAGAAGAAAGAAACAAAAAGTAATTATAAAAACAACCAGAAAACAGTTCATAAAATGGTAACAATTTCAAAATTATCAATAATTACTTTAAATGGACTAAATGCTCCAATCAAAAGACATACAGTGGTGCAATGGATAAAAACAAGACCAGGGATTCCCACTGTGGCAAAGCAGAAACGAATCCAACTAGTAACCATGAGATTGCAGGTTTGATCCCTGGCCTTGCAGTGGGTTAGGGACCTGGTGTTGCCATCAGCTGTGGTGTAGGCTGCAGATGTGGCTTGGATCCCATGTTGCTGTGGCTGTGGCTGGCAGTTACATCTCTGATTTGACCCCAAGCCTGGGAACCTCCATTTGCCACGGGTGCAGCCTAAAAAAGCAAAAAAAAAAAATTGTGTGTGTGTGTGTGTGCGCGTGCACCAGAGACTCACTCCAGATCTAATGACTCATACTGACAGTGAGGGAGTAGAAAGAGGTAGTCTATGCAAATGGAAACAGAAAGTTGGGGGAGCAATACTTATGTGACTCAAAACAGACTTTAAAACAAGCACTGTAACAAGAAACAAGGAAGGATATTATATAATGATAAGAGGATCAATCCAGTAAGAGTATATAACAGTTATATATATATATATATATATATATGCAATGACATAGGAGCACCTAAACAAATAAAGCAAATATTAACAGATATTAGGAAAAATGACAGTAACAGAATAATAGTAAGGGACTTTAACATCCCACTTAATATTAATGGACAGATTATTCAGAGAAAATCAGTAAAAACAGTGGCTTTAAATGACAGATAAGGCCAGATGGATTTGATAGATATATAGAGAACATTCCACCCAAAAGCAGCAAAATATTCCTTTCAAGTGCACATGTATATTCTCCAATATAGATCAGATGCTAGGCAACAAAACAAATCTCAATAAATGCAAGAAGACTGAAAATTGTGTCAAGTATCTTTTCCAACCACAAGACTAAAAATCAATTACAAGACAAAAATTTTATATGCTACTTTTATTCAACATAGTATTGGAAGCCCTAGCCATAGCAATCAGACAAGAAAAAGAAATAAAAGGAATCCAAATTGGAAAGGAAGAAGTAAAACTGTCACTTTTGGCAGAAGACATGATACCATACTTAGAAAATCCTAGGAATAAACCTACCTAAGGAGGTAAAAGGCCTGTTCTTAGAAATGTATAAGACATTGATAAAGAATTGAAGGTGACACAAACAGAGGGACAGATAAAATATGTTCATGGATTGGAAAAATTACTATTGTTAAATGATCATTCTACCCAAGACAATCCACAAGTTCAGAATAATTGCTATCAAAATACCAATAGCATTTTTCACAAAACTAGAATGAATAATACTAAAACCTATATGGAAACACAGAAGAGTCTCAATATCCAAAACAATCTTAAGAAGAACAAAGCTGGAGGCATCATACTCCCTGATTTCAAACTATTCTACAAACCTGTAGTAATTTAAACAGGATGATCCTGACACAAAACAGACACATACATCAATGGAACAGAACAGAGAACCCAGACATAACCCATGCACGTATGGTCAACTAGTCTACAACAAAGGAGTCCAAGAATATACAAGGGGAAGAGATAGTCTCTTCAATAAATGGTGCTGGAAAAACTGCATAGCTACATGCAAAAAAATCAAACTGGACGATTCTCTCACACCATGCCCAACAATAAATTCAAAATGGAATAAATACTTAAATGTAGGACTTGAAAGTATAAAACTTCTGGAAGAAAACATAGGCACTACGCTCTTTGCCACTGGTCTTTGCAGTATTTTTTTAAATCTATCTCTATAAACAAGGGACACAAAAGCAAAAATAAAGGGAACTACATCAAACTGAAAAGCTTTTGCAAAAAAAAAAAAGGAAACTATCAACAAAGTGAAAAGGCAGCCTACTGAATGGGAGAAGATATTTGCAAATGAAATATCTGGTAAAATATACAAAGAACTCATACCATTAACATCTAAAAAGCAACCTCCTTAAACATGGACAGAGGACCTGAATAGACATTTTTCCACAGATGACATACAGATGGCCAACAACACATGAAAAGATGCTCAATGGCACTAATCACCAGGGAAATGCAAATCAAAACCAGAGATACCACATCCTGCCTGTTAGGATGGCTATCATCCAAAAGACAACCAATAACAAGTGTTAGTGAGGATATGGAGAAAAGGGAACCCTCATACACTGTTGGTGGGAATGTAAATTGGTACAGCTACTATGGAAAACAGTATGGAGATTCCTTAAAAAATTAAAGATAGGAGTTCCTGCTGTGGCTCAGCAGGTAAGTACCCAATGCAGTCTCCGTGAGTATGTGGATCTGATTTAGTGCGTTAAGGATCTGGTGTTGGGACAAGCTGCAGTGTAAGTCGCAGATGCTGCTCAGGTCCAGTGTTGCCATGGTTGTGGCACAGGCCAAGGCTGCAGCTCCAATTCTACCCCCTGCCTGGGAACGTCCATATGCTGCAGGTGCGGCCATAAAAAGGAAAAAAATTAAAAACAGAACTAGGATGACTTTTCCTTCTGGATATTTTTCCAAAGAAAACAAAAATACTACTCATAAAGACGTATGTACCCTTATGTTCCCTACAGTTTTATTTCCAATAGCCAAGATAGGGGAGAAACCTGAGTCCATTGACAGATGAACAGATAAAGGAGAGGTGGTATGTAATACATACAGTGGAGTCTTACTCAGCCATAAGAAAGAATGAAACCTTGACATCTGCTACAACACAGACTGACCTGGAGGGTTGTATGCTAAAGAGAAATAAGTCATATGGTGAAAAACATATATAGTAGGATTTCACGTACATGTGGAATCTAAAAATCAAAACAAATGAACAAACACAACAAAACAGAAACACACCCAAAGGTACAGAGGACAAAGTGGTGGTTGCCAGAGGGAAGGGGTCTGGGTGGATAAGTGACATAGTTGAGGGAGATTAAGAGGTACTGAAATGCAGTAATAAAAATAAGTCATGGGGAAGTAATACACAGCATAGGGAATATAGTCAATAATATAATAACTTGGTATGGTGACAGTAACTGGACTTATCTTGGTGATCATTGTGAAATGAAAAATATGGAATCAAAAAAATCAATTTATACTTTTTAAAAAGATTTTTCAAAAACTGGTAAATTTTCAGCCTTTATTTACATAGGAGTATTAAGACATGTGACAACTTTTGACACAAATCCACCAAAATCTGTTGAAATGACTGATTCATTATGCATGTAGTTATGAGAGGTTGAGTTGTTTTTATCCTCTTTTCAGATTTTCTTTTTCTTCCATGAATATAGGTAAAAGTTTGATTTATAATAAATGTTTATATGTAGAAAACAAGAAATAAGTTTGTATTAGAACGCTAGTGTATCTATTATGTTAATCCATAAAGGTTTTTCACTCTGTAAACATGACCCCCAACAGATCTACTTTAACAGACAAGTAAAATTAAAACTTTTAAAAGCTAAATAAATGAGTGAAGAAAGCATTAAGGCAGTAAAACCAGTGCCTGCAGTAGGACTTTGAAACTGAAAGAACACCAAAACAATGCTTATGATCTTACACTTAAAAGAAAAAAAAAAAAAAACCAAAGGAGTTCCTGTCATGGCTCAGGGGTTAACGAACCCGACTAGCATCCATGAGGATGCAGGTTTGATCCTTGGCCTTGCTCAGTGGGTCAAGGATCCAGCGTTGCCCTGAGCTGTGGTGTAGGTTGCAGACGCGGCTCTGATCCTGCATTGCTGTGGCTGTGGTGTAGCCTGGCAGCTGTAGCTCCAATTAGACCACTAGCCTGGGAACCTCCATATGCCACAAGTGCAGCCCTAAAAAGCAAAAAAAAAAAAAAAGTGGCCATGCTCTACAACATTGCACTTTGTTTTGTTTTGTTTTTGTCTTTGTACTTTGAAGTATGAACCATCTACTCATTTATGTGTGTTAGCACAAATCCTGAGTTAATGAATAATTACTTACTAGAATAATAATGTATTACTACTGTGAAAATAATGTTTGAAACCAATGATAAGTGGTATATATTTTTTTAATGACACTCATATAGTCCTGAAAAGGAATTAGAATAAGGTAATTTCTATTTGAAAATGTACAGCATGGAATTTTTTTGGATTACACCAAAAAAATGTGGACGTCCCTGGGCCAGGGATGGAACACCACACCAGTACCCCAAGCCACAGCAGTGATAATGCTGGATCCTTAACTGACAGGCCACCAGGGAACTCCTCCAGCATAGAATTTAGTTGCAGTTTTTCTTAAGGCTGATGAGCATCAAATTGAATTTACTAATCTAAGTATAGATGTGGTACACTACACATAAAAGGTCACTATGCTAAAGATGAGAGTGTTCCGTTGTTAGAAGGAAACTTCTCAGAGAGAAAGAGAGGTTAAGTCAAGATTAGCCCAATTAGTTTTACCACACTATATATTCATGTAACAGTCATAATGTATTAAGGATAAAATTGATTTTTATTTATAATAAAAATATATTATGTCTAAAAATATATTATGTCTAATATTCATTATATATAGGAAAGAAATCTGTTGCTCTGATCAAGTACTATTCACTTCTGCTACTGATCTTTGAACATGTTGGCACCAACATAAAAATGGCATATCATGTGGAAAGCTACTGACACAGATGTAGCTTTTACTGTGCGTTTTCCTTCAGTTTACCTGCACTGCTTAACAAGAGATTTCTTCCACATTTTTCCCCCAGGCATGTTCCAGTATTGGCCAGAAATCTCCAAGAATCCCCTGGAAGAGACGCATGCTACACAAAGTCTACTTACCACACTGGAACGCTACAGTATTTGTTATTCTGGGCATAACATAAAAACAATCATGCTATTATACCTGACTTACCATCTTATAATGATCACATTAGTGGTTGGCTGGATTTCTGTGTTGGAGGGTGACACATCTGTTTATAAAACTCATTTTAAAGTTCCCCTGGAATCAAAACTACAGAAAAAAAAATGTAGCAACTTAGCAGTTCATAACAAGCCCTGAGAGAGATTCTGATTTTCCTTCCTCTGTTGCTTTCTTAATGGAAGAAAAGGCAATCGCCTCAATTATTATGCTGATGTCAGAAGCAGAAGGAGGAGGAGGAAAAAAAGGAGGAAAAAGAGAAAGAGAAAAAAAAAAAAAGGGAAACAGGAGTTTGTTGAAAGAGCATCATTTTCCAAAGCAGCTATTTACAAACTTAGACTAATTTAAGCCCTTGTCTCACTTCTAACTCAGGGGAATGACAAGAATGCAGCAAAATAAAACCATCCTCAGCTAAGTAGAAGGGAGCATGGATAATTTCTTACTTAACAGTCTTCTCAAAAATGCAACTTTTTCTGAGTTCCTGTCATGGCTCCGTGGTTAACGAACCCGACCAGTATCCATGAAGACATAGGTTCGATCCCTGACCCTCGCTCAGTGGGTTAAGGATCTGGCGTTGCTGTGAGCTGTGGTGTAGGTGGCAGACATGGCCCTGATCCCGAGTGGCTGTGGCTGTGGTATAGGCCGGCAGCTACATCTCAGATGCGACTCCTAGCCTGGGAACCTCCACATGCCTCGGGTGTGGCCCTAAAAGGGCAAAAAATAAAAATAAGCAGCTTTTTCAATGAGGCTACCATGATCTTGATTCAAAATGGCAAACTCCGGAGTTCCCGTCGTGGCGCAGCAGTTAACGAATCCGACTAGGAACCATGAGGTTGCGGGTTCGGTCCCTGCCCTTGCTCAGTGGGTTAACGATCCGGCGTTGCCGTGAGCTGTGGTGTGGGTTGCAGACGTGGCTCGGATCCTGCGTTGCTGTGGTTCTGGTGTAGGCCGGTGGCTGCATCTCCGATTGGACCCCTAGCCTGGGAACCTCCATGTGCCGAGGGAGCGGCCCAAAGAAATAGCAAAAAGACAAAAAAAAAAAAAAAAAAAAAGGCAAACTCCCAAGTCTCCTGATTCAGCTCTGGTTTTACTTTCTTCTCTACCACTAATCACCCTCTACAGACAATACAATTGACCTTATTATTTATTACCAATTTATTACGAGTATAATTTTTGTCTATTAGAAATGCAAATGCCATGAGGGAAAAAACGTTTGTGTTACTCAATGATGAACTCGCGCCTAGAATGGTGCCTGGCACAGTGAGTGTGCCATACACATCCGATGAATGAACACAACTGTGATTTATGCTGATAAATTAAGACAGCGTGTCAACGTGTAAGACAGACCCTAAAAAGCCAACTATGATTCTAACAAAGATCATTTTAACCTCTTATCTACAAGGATTATAATTTTAGAGCCATCACATGTTCATAGATCCGGTTATAACTTTGGGGTTTATAGCTGTCTATACGAAATGCTGCAGGATAGACTCTAATGCCTACAAACCTTCAATCAAAGTTCGACAAAAGCCATGTGGTTTCTAACACACGTATTAACATTTATACTGAGTCTTGAATGCTTGCTTTTCTCTCCGTTTTATGCGGGAGACTTTTTGTCATTAGGTTTATGGGAAAATGGTGACAGTCAAACTACTTCCACGAAGCAGTCTTGAGACAACACACAAGATTCAGCACAAAAGAGGGCAGAAGAGAACTTTATGCTCAAGCTAGAAACGTGAAATATACAGAAAGAGTTATCATCAGTTTCCTCTTAGGTCTCACAACCAGACAGAACAAGTCACAAATTGTCTGACTCTGCACAAGATGACTTTCTGCTCTTGACCGGCGTAGGCTGTGATGTGTTTTAGTAGGTTTTTAACACCAAAGCGTTTTCCCTGCCCCTCTCCCCTGCCCCCACCCCGCCGACACACAGATTATTTGGCTTTATTATTTTACTTTTTAAAAAGTTAGGTTTCACTAAAGAAAAAACTTATGTAGAAAAGTGTATGAAATGCCTAACACTGGCTTTAACACACTCTTTTGGAAAATTTTTTTTTTGGTGTTTTTTAGGGCCGCACTCATGGCACATGGAGGTTTCCAGGCTAGGGGTCGAATTGGAGCTATAGCCACCAGCCTATAACCACAGCAACGAGGGATCCAAGCTGCATCTGCGATCTACACCACAACTCACAGCAACACCGGATCCTTGACCCACTGAGCCAGGCCAGGGATCGAACCTGCATCCTCATGACACTAGTCAGATTCATTTCCACTAAGCCAAGATGGGAACTCTGGAGAATACATTTAAAGGCAGAAGGGAATACAGCAAAAACTGTCACTGAGATGTTTTTATGCTAAAACGAGTCTTTGAAGAAGCACCTGTTCACAGTATGAAGAGGAAATTAACACTTCTGAACAAGACTCAAAGTTCACTGTCAGAGTTCCCTGGTGGCACTGTGGTTTAAGGATCATGCATTGTCAGTGCTGTGGCTCTAGTTATAGCTGTGGCATGGGTTTGATCCCTGGCCTGGAAATTTCCTCATGCCTCAGGTGTGGCCAAGAAAACAAAACAAAACAAACAAGAGTCCTCCACTGTCATATTTTTGCCATGTTAAGAACATGGCTTATTTTAACTTCTTGAAAATCACGTAAAACCATGCAATATTATGGTAAAAATGAAGAGATTCTTCTGGGCAGCTCCTTAATGAGACTTATCTAACTTTTAAAGGTAAATACCATTATTCCTAGTGGCTCTGAGAACACTGGGAGAAAACAAGGCTTGAGCCCCACAATGCTTCATCTCTTTCCGTCTTTGGTACATGTTACAGGACCCAGGAACTGCTTCCTAAACATACATTTTTACAGTCAGAGAAAGCAAACGTTTAATGCAGGAACAAGGAGAATTTCCAAAATCCCAGTCCACTGCTTGATTACCTCTTTCAGATGATAAACTGCTAAATGATCTAATTTAACTTGTGTTTTGTTTTGCTTTGTTTTTTTTTTCTTTTTACAGCCACACCTGTGGCATATGGATCTTCCTAGGCTAGGGGTTGAATCTGAGCTGCATCTGAGTCCTACACTGCAGCTTGAGGCAACACCAGATCCTTAACCCACTGAGTGAGGCCAACCCACATCTTCATGGACACTATGTTGGGTTCTTAATCCACTGAGCCACAATGGGAACTCCTTATTAAGTATTGTGAACAGTGAGCTTCAAAATCAGCAGAGGCTTAGTCATATTTGAACATTTCATGTTTATCTTGCTCATATTTTTAGCTAGTGTATAAAGGGCTACATCTTATGAAACAACCCAAATGTCCATCGACAGATGATTGGATTAGGAAGACGTTTTATATATACACAATGGAATATTACTCAGCCATCAAAAAGAACAAAATAATGCCATTCACAGCAACATGGATGGAACTAGAGACTCTCATACTGAGTGAAGTAAGTCAGAAAGAGAAAGACAAATACCATATGATATCACTGATATCTGGAATCTAATATACAGCACGAATGAATCTTTCAACAGAAAAGAAAATCATGGATTTGGAAAATAGACTTGTGGTTGCCTAGGGGGAGGGGAGGGAGTGGGATGGATTGGGAGCTTGGGGTTAATAGATGCAGATTATTGCCTTTGGAATGGATTAGCAAGGAGATCCTGCTGTTAAGCACTGAGGACTATGTCTAGTCACTTATGACCGAGCATGATAATGAGAGAAAAAAGAATGTGTGCATGTATGTGTAACTGGGTCACCATGCTGTACAGTAGGGGAAAAATATTGTATTGGGGAAATAATAATAATAGAAAAAGAAACTTTAAAAATGCCAATAGTTAATAAATATTTATGAAGCTTATTCACAATATTTTCCTTTAACTAAATACTAATATTCTATAATAAAATTTGATATGATACCAAAAACAAACAAACAAACAAACAAACTTCAGAGCCAGGAATTAGTCTAAAGCTTTGGCATCATTTCGCCCTCAAACAACCTAGGAAGCAGGTGATCTTACTATCCTGGTTTTTCCTTCCTCCCTCCCTCCCTTTCTTTTCCTTTCTCTCTTTCTTTCTTTTTTCTCTCCCTTCCTCCCTCTCTTTCTTAATGGCCTTACCTGTGACATATGGATGTTCCTGGGCCAGGGACTGAATCTGAGCCACAGTTGGCCAGATCCTTTAACCCACTGTGCCAGGCCAGAGATGGAATCTGCGCCTCTGCTGGGACCTGAGATGCTGCAGTCAGATCCTTAATCCCACTGCGCCACAGTGGGAACTCCTGTCCTGGTTATTTTTTATTTATTTTTTTTTGTCTTTTTGCCATTTCTTGGGCCGCTCTCGAGGCATATGGAGGTTCCCAGGCTAGGGGTCTAATTGGAGCTGTAGCTGCCGGCCTACGCCAGAGCCACAGCAACGTGGGATCTGAGCCTCGTCTGCAACCTACACCACAGCTCATGGTAACACCAGACCCTTAACCCACTGAGCGAGGCCAGGGATTGAACCTGCAACCTAATGGTTCCTAGTCAGATTCGTTAACCACTGCGCCATGACGGGAACTCCATGTCCTGGTTATTTAGATGAAGAAACTGAAGCCAGAGACAATCCGAGAGGTACAGGTGTTAGCCAGTTACTCAAGAGCAGAATTGGTAGGGCCTCAGCCTGTCCTACTCTAGAAGCCTGTTTCTAACCTCCTTACTGTAGACATTATCCTACCCTATATCACGGCATCTCACAGCTGGGGATTTCTCTAGGCAATGAACTCTAAATTTCTGATACCTCCAGCTGTGTCATACAGACAAGCAGGAGGTTTTCTAAGCAGGGACCACATTGAAGAAAGTGAACAGTGGGAAGCTCTTTAGAAAAGGCCAGTCCAGGCGTTCCCGTCGTGGTGCAGTGGTTAACGAATCTGACTAGAAACCATGAGGTTGCGGGTTCGATCCCCGGCCTCGCTCAGGGGGTTAAGGATCCGGCGTTGCCGTGAGCTGTGGTGTAGGTTGCAGACGCGGCTCGGATCCTGCTATGCTGTGGCTCTGGCGTAGGCCAGTGGCTACAGTTCCGATTAGACTAGCCTGGGAACTTTCATATGCTGCGGGCGCAGCCCTAGAAAAGGCAAAAAAAAAAAAAAGAAAAGAAAAGAAAAGAAAAGGCCAGTCCACAGATGGTCAAGGTGCGGTGGAGGAGGGAAGACACATCCTTATACTCAGTGACACCAGCTCAATGCGATTTCCCAATCTGCCCCTGTGCAGGCATTCCTCACTAGAAAGGTTTACAAAGCCTTCCTTTGGTGGAAACAAGGTAAGACGTCCACATGAATTTGTCATTTTTATGTGATTTTCTTTCTCTATTTTTCACACAGAGATACAGGATATACTCCTTTGCTGGGTATAATATACAGTCTAACATGCCAAAAAGACTAAGGCAAATATTTCCCATTATGTCTGTCCTGTTGTAATGCAAAAGTATGCACTTAAAGGAGTGCCACTGTGGCACAATGGGATCGGTGGAGTCTTGGAAGCTCTGGGACACAGGTTTGATTCCCAGCCCGGCACAGTGGGCTAAGAATTGGGGGTTGCTGCAGCTGTGGCTTAGGTCACAACTTTGGCTTGGATCTGATCCCTGGCCCAGAAAGTCCATATGCCATGAGGTATGGACTTAAAAAATTCTGCATTAATGAGAGCTCTCACAATGGCGCAGCAGGGTAAGGATCCAGCAATGTCTCTGAATTGCCCTGATATACTTAATACAGGGCAACAGTGTCTGCTTACAGGGCAATGGTGTCTGCTCTCTCTCTACCTACAAAGGGTCACTAAAACGCCAATATCATGAGCACAAATGTCTTGCAAGTCTCCTCAATGTCATCTAAGGACCAAAAGACTAAAGATTTCTTTTTATTTATTTATTCAGTCTTCTGTCCTTTTTAGGGCTGCTCCTATGGTATATGGAGGTTCTCAGGTTAGGGGTCTAATTGGCGCTGTTGTTGCAGGCCTGAGCCACAGCCACAGCAACGTCAGATCCGAGTCACAGCTGCAACCTACACCACAGCTCATTGCAACACCGGATCCTTAACCCAATGGAGCGAGGCCAGGGATCGAACCCACAACCTCATGGTTCCTAGTGGGATTCATTTCCGATGTGTCACGACAGAAACTCCTAAAGATTTCGTTTTAGAGGCCACACAAAAGGGGTTCGAGATTTGGGTTGAACTGGAGCTGCAGCTGCCAGCCACAGCCACGGCCACTCAAGATCGAGCCACATCTGTGACCTACACCACAGCTCATGGCAATGCCAGATCTTTAACTAAATTAGCAAGGCTCGGGATCGAACCAGCATCCTCATGGATATTAGTTGGCATGCTGAGCCACAATGACAACTCCAGCATGAGATTTTTTAGCTTGAAAACTTCCAGCATCCTGCTCTCTGAAGTTAAATTGTCACCATCTCGCTTATTTCCTCAACGTCACACACCAAACAACCACTTACCCACCAAGACGACGAGCCTGTACTTCTCATGAGTCTGCCGTCGATAGGGTGTCACCTCCTCATAGGTGGGAATGTCAGCGGTGTCATACTGGTCACTCTTCTTGCACTCATACATGGATTTGTTTGTTTTCTTATCTTTCCTACTAAGACGGAAACTCCTCCTAAAACCAGCTGCAAATACAAAAAAAAAAAAATTGTTTAGCAATTAGAACTAAAAAAAGAGGATGCCTCCCTTCCCCCCACCAAAAAAAGAAAACACCCCCAAAGTTGGGCTGGATTTATTCACCATAATATCATGACAAGTACACTTAATAATAAAAGGAAAATTGATATTTCACAATTTCGTTAAAATAGCAATTGAGAAGAGAATCATCTAACATTTATAGCTATACCACAAATTTTATTTGGCTCAAAATCATAAAGAATTCTTTTCGTAAATCAGTAAGTAATATAACTATGTTATGAAATAAAATAAAGAGGTCAGAAATCTAAAGCAAAAATTTCGCAGACTGATGAACACATTTGATAAGAAACTATAAAAACATTTTAAATATAAATGATGGCACCCAAAAAAATCAGGTACCTAGGAATAAACCTGACCAAGGAGGTGAAAGACTTATATGCTGAGAACTATAAAACATTAATCAAGGAAATTAAAGAGGATTCAAAGAAATGGAAAGATATTCCATGCTCCTGGGTTGGAAAAATTAATATTGTAAAAACGGCCATACTACCCAAAGCAATCTACAGATTCAATGCAATCCCTATTAAATTACCCAGGACATTTTTCACAGGACTAGAACAAACAATCCAAAAATTTATACAGAACCACAAAAGACCAAAGTAATTCTGAGGAACAAAAATCAAGCAGGAGGCCTAACTCCCCAGACTTCAGGCAATATCACAAAGCCACAGTCATCAAGAGTGTGCTACTGGCACCAAAACAGACATACAGACCAATGGAACAGAATAAAGAACCCAGAAATAAACCCAGACACCTATGGTCAATTAATCCTTGACAAAGGAGGTAAGAATATAAAATGGTTCAAAAGACAGTCTTTTTAGCAAGTGGTGGTAGGAAAACTGGACAGCCGCATGTAAATCAATGAAACTGGAACACACCCTTACACTATGTACACAAATAAACTCAAAATGGCTTAAAGATTTAAACACAAGACAAGACACCATCAAACTCCCAGAAGAGAATACAGGCAAAACATTCTCTCACATCAATTTTACAAACATTTTCTCTGGTCAGTCTTGCAAAGCAACAGAAATAAAAGCAAAAATAAACCAGTGGGACCTAATTAAACTGACAAGCTTTTGCAAAGCAAAGGAAACCATAAAAACACCCCAAAAGACAACTTACAGAATGGGAGAAAATAGTTTCCAATGATGCAACTGACAAGGGCTTAATCTCTAAAATATACAAACGACTTGTACAACTCAACAGCAAAAAAACCAACAACCCACCGGAAAAATGGGCAAAAGACCTGAACAGACATTTCTCCAAGGAAGATATACAGATGGCCAACAAAAAATGCTCAACATCCCAGATTATTAGAGAAATGCAAATCAAAACTACGATGAGGTACCACCTCACACCAGTCAGAGTGGATGGAACTAGAGACTCTCATACTAAGTGAAGTCAGTCAGAAAGAGAAAGACAAATACCATATGATATCATTTATAACTGGAATCTAATATATGGCACAAATGAACCTTTCCACAGCAAAGAAACTCATGGACTTGGAGAACAGACTTGTGGTTGCCAAGGGGGAGGGGGAGGGAATGGGATGGACTGGGAATTTGGGGTTCATAGAGGCAAACTATTGCCTTTGGAATAGATAAGCAATGAGATCCTGCTGTGTAGCACTGGGAACTACATCTAGTCACTTATGATGGAGCAGGGTTAATGTGAGAAAAAAGAATGTATATATGTATGTGAGACTGGGTCACCTTGCTGTACAGTAGAAAATTTTCAGAACACTGTAAACCAGCTATAATGGAAAAATAAAAATAATTTAAAAAATAAATACAAATGATGAATCTCCCCATCATAAACAGTAGAATACTTTATACTATATGCTAAGCATAGCCTAATAACAAACCTGTAGCACAGACAGCATCTACTGTTAAATAAAAGGAAACTAAAGTTAGGAAGAGCGTGGTGTCAGTAGGCCTCTGCACAGATAAGGCTGTAGAACCAACCTGTCACTAAAAGCAAACTGTCATGAGACTTCAGGCGGTGAGTAAATGACCAAACCCATGGTTCTTTTTCTCTCACGTAAACTCTATGCTTTTATAATTTGAAGCCTATGGAAATTTGGAAATAAGTTTCAGAGCTCCAACTGTGTACTTTTATCAGTAGGTCATATGATCTTTTACTAAAATAGCTTTTCAAGAATTTAAATAAATTTAAAGAGCCTCCTCCAGCTCACCACTATTTTTTAAAATGTTGGTTTAAAACATTGAAGGCAAAAGTTCCTTATCTCAGTCAACTCCCATTTCATTTTGCTTCTTCTATTGTTACATTTAGTTTTTACATCTTTTCTAGAAAAGTGATATTTGCCATATACACCATTTAAGATTTCTTGGCCTAATCAACCTTTTTTTTTAAAGAATGGCCACACCCACTGCATATATAAGTTCCCAGGGCAGAGATTGAGTCCAAGCTTCAGATGCATCAATGTGGGATCCTTTAACCCACTGAACTGGGCTGGAATCAAACTAGCACCCCTCTAGTGACCTGAGTTGTTGCAGTTGCATTCTTAACCCACTGTGCCACAGTGGAACTCCTAACCAACCTTTATACAGTCTCAAAATCCAGACTTCAAGGGAGAGAAAACAGTCTGCTTAATAAAACACAATATATGTTCTAAATCAGCTCTATAGTACAAAATGAAATGCAAGTATATTTTTGCATGTATAAAAACATCCTCTTTAAAGAGAATTTGACCAAACTTGATAAACAGAAAACTTTTTTTCTTTTTTCGCCTCTTGTCTTTTTAGGGCCACACCATGACACATGGAGGTTCCCAGGCTAGGGTCCAATTGGAGCTGCAGCCACCAGCAGCTGCAGCCATCTGCAGCAATGCCAGATCCAAGCCAAGTCTGTGACCTACACCACAGCTCATGGCAACGCCAGATCTTAACCCACTGAGCGAGGCCAGGGATCAAACCCGCAGCCCCGTGGTTCCTAGTCAGATTGGTTTTTGCTGTGCCCCAACGGGAACTCAAAAGAGAAAAAACTTTTTATAACGCAATAATGTAATAACTTATCTGTGTGAATTTTAGGGAACATAAAGTAAGTATTATTATTGGATTTAAAAGGTAATAATGCTCAGGAGTTCCTGCAGTGGTGCAGCAGAAACAAATCTGACTAGGAACCATGAGGTTGCGGGTTTGATCCCTGGCCTCACTTAGTGGGTTAAGGATCCGGCATTGCCACGAGCTGAGGTGTAGATGGCACACTCGGCTTGGATCTCATGTTTCTGTGGCTGTGGTGTAGGTCAGCAGCTGTAGCTCCAATTAGACCCCTAGCCTGGGAACCTCTACATACTACAAATGCAGCCCTAAACAACAACAACAAAACAAATTTTAAAAAGTAATAGTGTTCAAAATAAAGGCAATATTAAAGAACAATTATCAATGAGTATGGAATTATATCAATCAACTTATGAACCTTTTACCAATCAAGGTATTAAGAACAGAGTAATAAAGTTTGTCTGATAATATATTCCTGTGGCCCTCTGGGTGATTCTAAGGAGACACATGGATTATTAGAGGGAAAAGATTTACAAAGAATTTGAAACAAGACAATTGCTCTAAGCACTCCCATCAAAGGCAAAAGGGAAAAAGCAAACAGGCTAAATGGTGAAGCGTGTTATTTATTTATGTATTTTGGTCTTGTGGTTTTCTTTCCTTCCATATGCTGTACCCGTGGCACATGGAAGTTCCCTTCCAGGCTAGAGGTCAGATCAAAGCTGCAGCTGCAGCCCTACACCACAGCCACAGCAACACCAGATTCGAGCCACATCTGCGACCTACACCGCAGCTCATGACAAAGCTGGATCCTTAACCCACTGAGCGAGGCCAGGGATCGAACCCGAGTCCTCACGGATACTAGTCAGATTCGCTACTGCTGAGCTGCAACTAGAACTCCAGAAACGTAGTGCCATTGTCTAACAGAAATGAGATTCCAGGGAAGAAGAAGGGGAAAGATGCCACCTAGTCCTAGGATGAAGAAAAGATGGGCAGATTCTAAAATCTGCAGAGGGAAGTCAAACGTCTGTGGCAAGGATCGGGGGACAAGGTGATTATGTTTTGTTTCTTTGTTTCCTAATATCCTGGGAAAGACTCAGAACCTGGGAAAAGAACCTGTCAGATCTGCATCCTCATAACTCTTCCCCAGGGGAGCCAAGTTCCACAAGCTTTCCCACTCAGGCCGAGACCAGAGGGGGCCAAACCTGGGGAACATGCAGGCTTTACCACTGACTTTTGCTTTTTTTTTTTTTTTGCACCCCACCCCTGCCACTGACTTTTTGAAAACTTCTCTAAGGCTCAGTTTTAAAATACGGATAATCTGAGGGAGTCACTTAATCTGTTTCTTAAGATCCATGATATAATAATCTGTGTGAATGTAACTGTGTGTAAATATATGTATTTTATTCTGTAAAAAAAATTAAAATTAAAAAAATTAAAAAATTAAAAGATAAAATGAGGATAATCCTATGGACACCTCAAAGGGTTATTAAGGATTAAATGACTAAGGTGAAGCACCAGGCCTGGTGCCTGGCAGGTGGTAACACCGACCCTCACTAGGCACAGATAAGGTCGGGGTCATTTTCCCACCCAGCTGTACCCAGAAGGCAGGGGCGTGCTGTCCTGCCTGTGTTCCCATGGTGCACGGCCAGCAAGAATGGGCACCTAAGTTTTTAACTGGCTAATGTTATAAAAGACACAAAATATTAAAATTAAAGCCAGACTGACATATGTTCAAGATTAAAATACCTTACTGGGAGTTCCCATTGTGGCTCAGTAGAGACCTGACTAGTATCCATGAGGACTCAGGTTCAATCCCTGGCCCTACTCAGGGGGTTCGGGATCCAGCGTTGCCATGAGCTGTGGTGTAGTAGCAGGCAAGGCTCAGATCTGGTGTTGCTGTGGCTGTGGTGTAGGCCGGTGGATACAGCTCCAATTCAAACCCTAGCTTGGGAATTTCCATATGCTGCAGGTGCAGCCCTAGAAAGACCAAAAGAAAAAAAAAACAATAAAAACAAAAACAAACTTATGAAAGTAGCAAGGCATTTTTCAAGAAACAAAAGAGGAAGATGGAATTAGATGAAATACCCTTCCGTTTTTTAAGATACTCTTTCTAGATTTGTGCTGTTTCTGTTCCTGTATTTAAAGGGCATTCTTCCCCCTGTCCTCTTTTTTTTTAAATTTTTTGGCTGCCCTGCTGCATATGGAGTTCCCAGGCCAGCGATCAGATCGGAGCCACGGTTGCAACCTACACCATAACTGCGGCAACCCCAGATCCTTAACCCACTGTGGCCGGCCAAGGATCGAACCTGAATCCCAGTGCTCCAGAGACACTGTCGACCTATTGCATCCCAGGGGGAACTCCTGTCCTCTTTATTTACAAGCCTTTCCTCCCCGGACATACATACCCATGTGTTTCATTTTTATACCACACAAGACATATGTGCCCACACATACCATCCATATATGTGCATACATAGAGTCAGAAAACAAGAAAAATCCCCCACCAGGAACCAATAAAACAGCCAGAACAGAAGCTGTGACAGAAGGGGTGAAATCCAGGGTATGTACTTGTCTCTCAAATAAAAACAAAGGCAAAAGAAAACCAGCAGCCTGAGGTCGTCATACACTTGACCTGCTGTTCAAGGCAGCACAGAGGCTGTGATTTGCAGACGCCAATGACATAATGACAGATGGGTCAGCACACCCTGGTGAGTCTAAGTGTTCAGGAGAAGGGCCTCTGCATCAGGAAAAGGGGTAAGTTCTGGCCTCCCGATCTTAGGTGGTTCTCTTTTTAAAAGGAAGACCAAGAATGTGGACTTAAACTGAAAGCAGGGCTCTTTCCAATAAAGGTGAATAACTAACCTAGAACCTACTTAATTCTAGCTCATATTCAATGCACAAGTCTTAGCAAGAGTTGGCTTTAAAAAGAAGGAAAAAGAAAGAAGCCGGAACAAGGAATCTGGAGTAAGGGAAAGGTTTCACACAAAATATTTTTTTCCTTATAGTTCACATTTTTGTAATTTATAATTGGCTCAACATTTTTATGGATAGGCTTTTGCCAGGGCTCTTACCCACAGCTGCTAGAGATTTCTGTTTTTTCTTTTTCTTTCTTTTTTTTTTTTTTTTTGAAGGAATAGCACGTTTACTTTATTACAATGGGCAAGTGGCTTTAAGACAGCAGCTGTACATCAGCCCCCTGAATCACAAGGAGACGCATTTTTAGTTTTTAATTGATGTATAGTTGATTTACAATTTGTTTTGTCTCTTGTCTTTTTTAGGGCCGCACCTGTGGCACATGGAGGTTCCCAGACGATGGGTCTAATCAGAGCTGCTGCTGCCGGCCTATGCCAGAACCACAGCAACATCAGATCTGAGCCACATCTGCGATCTACACCACAGCTCACGGCAATGCCGGATCCTTAACCCACTGAGCAAGGCCAGGGATCGAACCCACAATCTCATGGTTCCTAGACAGATTTCGTTTCCACTGCACCACAGTGGGAACTCCTGATTTACAATGCTGAGTTCATTTCTGCTGTACAGCAAAGTGACTCAGTTATACACATATACACATTTTTAAAAATATCCTCTTCCATTGTGATTTATCTCAGGAGACTGAATATAGTTCCCTGTGCTATACAGTAGGACCTTGTTGTTTATCCATCTTATATACAACAGTTTGCATTTACTAACCCCAAACTCCCAGTCCATCCCACCTGCACGCCCCTCTGCCCTGGCAACCACAAGTCTGTTCTCTTGGTCTGTGAGTCTGTTTCTGTTTTGTAGATGTGCTCATGTGTGCCATATTTTAGAAACGACATATAAGTGATACCATATGTTTTTGACTTTGTCTGACTTAATCCACCTAAGTATGATAATCTCTAGGTCCATTCATGTTGCTATAAATGGCATTTTAAATTCTTTTTTGATGGTTGAGTAGTATTCCACTGTATATATTTTAACCACATCTTCTTTACCCATTCTTCTGTCAATGGACATCTGGATTGTTTCCATGTCTTGGCTACTGTGAATTGTGCTGCTGTGAACACAGGAGCGCATGTATTTTTTCTAATTATAGTTTTGTCTGGATAGATGCCCAGGAGTGGGATTGCTGGATCAAATGGCAGTTCTGTTTTTAGTTTTCTGAGGAACCTCTATACTGTTTTCTAGTGACGGTACCAATTTACATTCCCACCAACAGTGTAGGAGGGTTCCCTTGGCTCCACACCCAAAGAAGATACTTATCTCATATTTGGCAGCAGGAATAATTTACAATGATGTGTTAATCTCTTTAGTTGTGGAGTTGTGTTTAAATTTTTTTTTTATTGTAAAAGACATTTAAGTTGCTTGTTATCTGCACACTTCAAGAAAACAGCAAACAACATCCCTGTAGGTTCCCGTGACCCTATGTCACTGGTGACTTCATTGGGGCAAATTGCAAGATGCTTGATAGAGCTGGTCCAAAGATTACTCAGGTGGTTTAGTTAACGACGGACACTTCCACCAGCAGCAAGTACCACTTCCTGTTGTACCATTCTCTCATCCAAGGATGTCCAATCACTTTAAGATTTTTGGTGAAAACTGTCTAACATGTCACTTTAACTGTTAAAGTCAAGCTTTTTTCCATATTTATTACTCATTTGCATTTACTTCTTCTGCTAATTGTTGCCGAATACACGATGATCATTTTTTGATTGGGGTCTTTAGAAATTTATACACATGTGTGCATCTTTTAAGGTTACAGCCCTTGGCCCTCCTGGTTGCAGAGACTTCCTACGATTTTCAATTTTCCTTTTCAAAGAAATTTTAAAGCTTTATGTATTTGAATCTATGAGTTTTTCTTTGTAGCTTCTTCCACTGTTTTTATACTTTCCTAGCCTTGAATCTGATAAATACCCAAATTTTCTTAAATTAAAAAAAAAAAAAAAAAAGGTTTCTTGGCTTTACACTTGATTTTTTAAAATCCCGCCTGGAATGAACTCAGCTGTGATTACGAGATCAAGCTTGTGAGGAGAGGCTGTATCTTTACAATTTTCTGAATACTTAACCAATGGTCCCAGAAATACTGAACCATCTTTTTGGTCTTTGTGTTGCTACATATTTTGTACTGAGGCACCAGATAGTTGCTTAGGAGGTCATGACCAAAAAAAAGGTGAGTGTGAGTTTAGATCATTCCCCGATTAATAATATCAATACCAAAACAGCAGGAGCAGTAGTGGCGGGAAAGGGTACTCGTTGAGAACCTACTTACATGACAGACGCCATGGAACGTGCTTTACATGGATGAGTCATTTCATTCTCACAGCAACCAGTGGGGCAGGCACGACAATCTACAGGTTTAAGGAACCCTTCTTTTGGTGTCATAAAAAGAAAACAATTGTCAGCCTGGGATCACATATTAAATGATGAAAGAAAGTCAAGAAGAAAGTTTGAAATGTTATTCTATGCACATAGATGTTTAAGAGAAAAACTGGTAAGCTTTGAGTACGTTATGAAATAAATTCATAGGGAAAATTATATAAAGAGAAGCAGCAGTTTAATTTAGGGATGAAAATGTATGAACTTTTTCTGTTAGAAGACATTTTTCAAATATAATTAAATATACTTTGATACTCCTCTGTATTTAAGGTGATGTGCAAAAAGCAAAATATATATAAAACAGTGTCACTGCCCTCAAAGACTTCCTGACCTACTGGGAAAGAGAAATTATTCCAAATACCTATAATTTATGGGTTTTCACAACACAGACTCATGAGCAGAAACGAAGATTTTTAGCAAGTACTTCTAATCTGGTTTGACCTTGACAGTTCTCTTAAGTAAAAAAAATAAAACCAGGCAGTTATGATCTAGTTATTTTCAAAGCTACTTTACTATATTTATTGATATAATACCATTCAGCAAGAGTATTAACTTTAATGCTTATGAATGTAAATTAAGAATCATGTGGTATTAAAATTAGCTTCAAATTGCAGATAAGTATTATGCCTACCCTATCCTATAATTTCATATGTTAGTGATATTTTTAACCGTAAAAAAGCGTGAAGCATCCAAAATATACAGAAGTATGGGAATGATTATGAAATTCTTTTTCAAAGCAATGGCGCTCAAGCTGCTAAAATCATAATTATAAAACTATACCACACCATTAGAAATGCAGTTGATAATATAATCATAAATGGAAAAAACTGGACATACACAATAGTCATAGTTACCCTATGAGTTTTACTAATAGAGAAACTGGTATGGATACAGAAATATTTTTTAAAGTATAAAAGCAGACAATGACCATTCTAGGGAGAGAGGGCTGTGGGCAGCTAGTTTGTCCTATTGCTTTCCATAATGTTATATAATTTTTATAATGTAAAAAAACCCCACGACAACACCAGACAACTGAAATCCAGCATCGGCCGATATACCTGTGTGGTTACATCAACATACAACAGAAAATACGTTTTGACTACGTCTCAGAAGCAGGTTCTAGACCTCTGCATTGTGAAATGGTTATGGCAATCAAGTTGTTATATTCTCAAAGGTTAGAAAGAGCCGATACATTAAAATACTTAAAAAGCAATGAAAGTAAAAACCGAGAAAAATTTTGTTAATGAGGCTATGGTATAAAAACTAGCAAAGGTCAAGGAAGATGAAGAGAGAACCAGCAGTCTCCTGAGAAGATGATAAATGAAAAGCAGTCTGAGTTTGGGAAACTTACAACCAAACTAATACAACTGAAAAGAATTTTTTTTTTTACATCAGATATTGTTATTATATTCTTCAAATCCCATAAATACCTTCCGTGTAAACTTTTATTAACGTCAGTATTTATCATTTTAAGGATCTTACTTTGTCATAAAAATTTGGCATTTCTGATGACATTTTAGAAAAAAAAAAAATACAGGACCATTTTATGGACAGGTATCTCCATTCACACAAAAGGTCTTCCCCTCCAACAGAGTCAAGGTAAGTCACCACCAACACTAACAGCCTCAGAAATCCCACTTGCAAAGGAGAATGGGACCTGCCTTTCTTGTTACAAGAAAATAAATACTATTGCTACCGCTGGGACTTTTCAAATGTGACAGTTTCCATCTTTGGTTATGCTGCTTTTCTGCAACCAATCTGGTCTAAGAACATCTGATATTATGCATTCCCAATGCTTTTAGGAATATAAGCTTTTAATAAGTTAAATTCTACAGATGTGTGCAGACAGGAAAAGAAGAGTTTCAGTGAAACCTGCCAGCCCCATAACAGAACACTATTTGTAAATAGGCACCCCCAAAATTAGAGATTTATAAAAAGACCTACTCTGAAATTCGTAATTTCTTAAGCATTTACTTGATGCAAATTCAGTAAAAAACAAAAACAAAAAACAAAAAACTGCTTAGTTTATTAAAAAGAAGGTAAAAATAAATATTTATTTTTTTTCTCACCTTAAATATACTAAGATGTGCTTTTTTAAAAAAAAATTGTGAGAACTACCAAAAACATTGTATTAAACGGTTTTTGGGGGTTTTTTTTGCATCTTACAATAACGGCTTAATTTGACCAAGTAAATACTGAATGAGTTCAATGGGTACTTTAATTACAAGAAAGAGAAAATATTCATATAAATGAACTTTTAAAGAAGGCTAAAACAACAAACCAACTCATGTAGATATTAATAAAAACTAAACAGCTGGAAAATATTATATACAACGTTAGACTCCTGACAACCAAGTGTTGAAAATTTCCATTACAATAAACTTTTTAAATATAATGCCAATCTTGTTATAATGGTATAAATCATTGCAGACATGTTAAGAACTATGCAGTAACATGATGCCAGGACAAATTATTGAAGTGATGCTTCCATGGTATGCCAATCATAATTATCCCGAAGACAAAGGAGGATAATTAAGAACAGCTTAAAACCACAAACAAGTGAAAATCTGGGGAGGAGGTTTAAATTGAAAAGAAATGCCAACACCAAACTATAAAAGAAGGTAGATGAGTCACCTTCTATAGCCACCTTATAAAAGTGTCAAGAAAAAAAAATCAAAGAAACATGATTATCATGAATTATATTAACTAACCATACATATACTAATTTTTTGTATATTAAGGGGGAAAAGGTTTTTGAACAAACTAACAGAAAATTCACCTCTGGAATGTCACAGGTACAAAGTTGCTCTGAGTATAAAGAAATGTTCAAATGCCATAAATACCCTTGAATCTTTCAGCTCATCTCCAGCTACGGATAAAAATGGCAACTCAAAAGTACCTCATGAAATCATAGAAACTAATATTAAATATCAATTTGCAATTTCCAAGAAAAAAAAATCGCCTAGGTCTTAAAAAGTTTTCCTGATACCATCGACAATTTATTTTTAAAGCAAAGCACAGCATCACCATTACAGAAAAAAAAAGAAGAAAAAAGAAAAAAAACATATGAGAATTTAATCTTCTTCCAGCCAGCTAATAAAGAAATGAGTTCTTACTTATTCTTTCAAAATTAGGAGAAAATACAGTATGCGCACATAAAAATGGATATAAAAATATAATTCTAAAAAGGGGAAAAATTGGATTTGAAATTTTAATGTATTTTTTTTTAAAGTTGCGTCTATGCAACCTAAAATCCTCCAAGCAAGGAATGGTTTCTTTCTGTCAGAGAAAATATTTCCAAGTAGTATTCCAGACATGTTGAGATTACGCAGAGTTCTTTTTTATTCAAGAAAGAACCTCTACCACTTTTGAAAGAATGCTTCTAAATGTTCACTTTGCATAAATTTTTTTTGGAAAAATATGAAGGCAGTATATTTTGACATAGCTGTACTTACCATATAACATTCCTTAATAAAATGACTGAACATTGGAACAAATGGGAACTTTTGCTAGATTTATAAAACGCGCAGTGTAACTTGAGGATCACTGGTACTTAAACAGAAAAGAAATAGGAACAGGATTAGGAAGAAACACAGACGCAGAGATGGGTAAACGGTAACTTTGAAAAGAAATAACAGCACATGGACAGGTTTGTTTTTATTGAGCTTTACGGTAAACACTTTAGTTAAATACAAAGAGCCGTCTTAACTTACAGAAGTCCCAAAACTGATCTTGTTTTAAAAGAATGCATGAAGTGCTCCAGCAAGGGCAGAAGTGGAGAAAAACTGATGATTTTTCAGGAGATCATGTGCAAGAAATTAGGTTTGAAGACAGATGCAAGATAAGCACTGCTTTAAGAGTCGTTTATAACACAATTTCTGTAATGAATTAACCAGAGAAAAATCACTCTGTAATTCTCACCAGTGTTAAAAAAAAATTACTCTTTATAGGAAATACTTTGCGTTGTAGGAGGAAAGAAAAAGAAGCATCTTTGAAGTCTGTTATTCTATCACTGAGACGCATTCACCCTTTGGAAGCCAACATACACACACACACACACAGACCAAATGCACACTAACTTTCACACTGTCCACCAAAGCTAAAGAAGGGTGTCAAGGGCTTATAGGAGGAAATGAATTACTCCTAATAATTCATCTGTGTGATATGTGTATATATGTGAGTGGATATATAATTGTATGTATACCTGCATATATATATTTTTTTACTTTTTCTTTTTTTTTCTTTTTAGAGCCGCAGCATATGGAGGTTCCCAGGCTGGGGGATGAATCGGAGATACAGCTGCCAGCCTACACCACAGCCACAGCAACACCAGATCCCCAACCCACTGAGCAAGGCCCGGAATCAAACCCCCAACCTCATGGTTCCTAGTCAGATTCATTTCTGCTGCACCACAATGGGAACTCCCAGTCGAATCTCTTTTTACTGATACACACCCTGATCTTGAAGAAATGTAGTATGGCAGAGTTCCCGTCGTGGCGCAGTGGTTAGCGAATCCGACTAGGAACCATGAGGTTGCGGGTTCGGTCCCTGCCCTTGCTCAGTGGGTTAATGATCCGGCGTTGCAGTGAGCTGTGGTGTAGGTTGCAGACGCGGCTCGGATCCCGCGTTGCTGTGGCTCTGGCGTAGGCCGGTGGCTACAGCTCCGATTCAACCCCTAGCCTGGGAACCTCCATGTGCCGCGGGAGCGGCCCAAGAAATAGCAACAACAACAACAATAACAACAACAACAACAAAAAAGACAAAAAAAAAGAAATGTAGTATGGTACAAACCAGTAAGAATCCTATGACCCAGTGGACATTTACATCAGTGATGACTCATTAAATATGACTTTAAGATAAAATTTTTTTTCTTTTTTCTATTTTAGCTGCCTCATAGCCTATGGCGTTCCCAGGCCAGGGATCAGATCCGAGCCGAAGTTGCAACTGACATCCAAGCCACAGCTCGGACTTACAGATCTGAGCAGTAGCTGTAGGAACACTGGATCCTTAACCCGCTGTGCCAGGCTGGGGATCGATCCTGCAACCTGGTGGTGCAGAGACACCGCCAATCCCATTGCGCCACAGTGAGAACGCCCAAGATATAATTCTTATATAAACAGACATTCAATTCTTGGAGTGTTACAATGTTATTTGTTTCAACAGAGTCAAATTAAATCACTTTAAACATGGAACCTGTTTTTTAAAAATGTAACTGGTTATTAGGGAAAGGGGATACTTACACATGTTGTTTTAGAGCTTAATTTTGTGCACATCAAAGAAGGTGAAAATAGTCAAATGTGTTCACTGGGCCGCCTGCCTGATTTAAAGCGACAGCTGCCACAGGTCTACCTTGCCTGGGCCGTCCCATTTGGATCCAAGAGTATTCTGTCTGTTTTTCCTTTCCTCCTGCGGATTCAGGAGATACAGTGTGGAAAGAGAGGAGGGGCAAGGGTAAGGTCCTAAAATAAGCCAGGGTCTCAGAAACCCTTCTATTTAAATAAACAGTCCTTGGAAAAGACATCTTGAGAGTGTTCCAGAGAGGTCCTAGAGCTGGAAAAGGTGTCCTATGCTGGGGATGGATGAATGCAGGTCCTTCACGAGGACATGGATGCTCTTTAAAACCTGGGCACTAGGTCCTGCCTGTGAAAGCAGTGGTGGAGGCTGGGACCTGATGTCACCGAAATACTACGGTTGTTTCAAATGACAAGAAGAAAGGGACTAAAATGCCACCGATCCATTCCATTTTGTTGATTTGCACGGTTTAAATTACTTTTTTTTGGAGTTTGCTTCGTGGCTCAGAGGTTAATGAAACTGACTAGGATCCATGAGGATGCAGGTTCGATCCTTGGCCTCGATCAGTGGGTTAAGGATCTGGCATTGCTGTGAGCTGTGGTTCTGGTCCCAAGTTGCTGTGGCTGTGGTGCAGGCTGGCGGCTACAGCTCTGATTCGATCCCTAGCCTGGGAACTTCCATAAGCAGTGGGTGTGGCCCTAAAAATCCAAAAAAAAAAAAAATTACTTTTTTCCCCCTCTTCTTTTTAGGGCTGCAGTAGCACATGGAAGTTCCCAGGCTAGGGGGTCGTCCAAAAGCTATTTATCAGTCATCTGTTGATCAGTTTTGGGACTTCTGTAAGTTAAAACTGTTCTTTATACTTAACTAAAGTGTTTACCGTAAAATTCAATAAAAACAAAACCGCCCATGTGCTGTTATTTCTTTTAAAAGCTACTATTTACCCACCTCTACATCTGTGTTTCTTCCTAATCCTGTTCCTTATTTCTTCTCTGTTTAAGTACCAGTGATCCTCAAGTTACACTGCACGTTTTATAAATCCAGCAAAAATTCCCATTTGTTCCAACGTTCAGTCATTTTATTAAGGAATGTTATATAGGTAAGTACAGCCATGTCAAAATATATCCTGTTGATCAGCTCCTATGGGTTAGGTGTTTTACTTAACGTCTTTGCATTTTATCTCATTTCATTCAATGGCCTGGCCAGAATGGTAGAGTCAGGAAGGCAGGGCTGGGCTCGGATCTGAGGTCTGTTTCATGTCCAAACAATGCATTCACTCTTTCATTTTTTACTGGCGCACCTGTAGCATATGGACGTTCCCAAGCTAGGGGTCCACCTGGAGCTGCAGCTACAGGCCTACGCCACAGCCCCCGCAAGGTGGGACCTGCGCTGCATCTGTGACCGACACCACAGTTCAAGGCAATGCCAGATCCCTAGCCCACTGGGTAAATTCGTCCTCAATGCAATGATTCCCACAGATATATTTAAAGCAGAAAAAGAGATCAGATGGGGAATGTGATGGTTAATCTTATGGGTCAAACTGCCTGAGCCACAGTGCCCAGGTGTTTGGTCAAACATTATTCTGGATGTTTCTGGTGAAGGTATTTCTTGGATAAGGTTAACATGAGATCAGCAGACGCTGAATAAAGCAGATTATTCTCCATGATGTGGGTGGGCCTCACCTAGTCAGTTGAAGGCCTTAGTTAAAAAAAAGACGAACCCCTCCTGAGCAAGAGAGACTCCTGCCAGCAGACTGCCTTTGGGCTCAAACAGCACCTCTTCCCTGGATCTCCAGTCTGCCCCTACCCTGCAGATTTTGACCTTCTAAGCCTCCACTATAAAATAATCCAGTTTCTTAAAATGTGTATGTGTGTGCGTGTGCGTGTGTGTACACACATTCTGTTACCTGACTAATACAAAAGATTACAAGGGGAATATTAAAATTTCAGAAAGGAGTTCCCCTCGTAGCTCAGTGGAAACGAATCTGACTAGCATCCAAGTGGACACAGGTTCAATCCCTGGCCTTGCTCAGAGGGTTAAGGATCTAGCACTGCCATGAGCTGTGGTGTACACTGCAGGTGCGCCTCAGATCCCACATTGCCATGGCTGTGGCGTGGGCCAACAGCTACAGCTCCAATTCAACCCCTATCCTGGGAGTCCCATATGCTGCGGGTGCAGCCCTAAAAAGACATACATACCTACATACATATATAAAATTTCAGAATAAACTAACAGTTTTGAATTAGGGGAGAAATCAATTACAACATTTCAGCATTCCCCCCAAATAAAAAAAAGCAATAAAACCAAAATTCAGTTTTCCGAAAGAATCAATAAAATTGATAAAATGCTACCTACACAGGCTAAAAAAGTTGGGGAGGGGTGACAACCCAAATTATTAAAATTAGGAATGAATGTTACTAATGACCTTGAAGGAATAAAAAGAATTACAATATGAAAAACCGTATGCCAACAATTAGATAATTGAGCTGAAGTGAACAACTTACTATAGACACAAACTACTGAAACTGAAAAAAGAAAGAGAAAATCTGAACAGTTTTTTACAAGCAAAGAGACTGCATTGGTCAGCAAAAACCTTCCCGCAAGGAAAAGCCCAGGACCAGATGGCTTCACTGGTGAATGTCATCAAATGTTTACAGAATAATTAACAAAAACCTTTACAAACACTTTGAAAAAAATATGAGTAGGGAACACTTCATACCTCATTGAATGAGGCCAGTAGTCTCTTCATACCAAAATCAGACAAAGCCATCACAAGGAAAAAAAAAATCAACAGCCCCAAATCCCTTATGACTCTGTGCACAAAATCCTCAAAATACTAGCAACTCAAATTCAACAACACTTTCAAAAGAATTATATACCAGGAGTTCCTGTTGTGGCTCAGCGGTAACAAACCCAACTAGTATCCATGACGACGAGGGTTCAATCTCTGGCTTTGCTTCAGCGTTGCCCTGAGCTGTGGTGTAGGACACAGATGTGGCTCGGATCCGGCCTTGCTGTGGCTGTGGCATAGACCGGCAGCTGCAGCTCCGGTTCAACCCCTAGCCTGGGGAATGTCCACAAGCTGTAGGTGCAGCCCTAAAAAGACAAAAATGAAATGAAATGAAATGAATAAAATAAAAAGAATAATATACGAATGAGCAAGTGGGGTTTACCCTAGGAATGCAAGGTCAAATATGAGAATCAATCCGCGTTACACACCACTTCAGTAGACTGGAGGAAAAAAGCTACATGATCATCCCAACTGGTGCAGAAAAAGCATTTTCTATATATAAGATTAAGAAATCTTCAAACAGTGACATTTTATGACTTCCTTTCCAATCTGGAGGCCCTTTGTTTTCCTCGCCTAACTGTCTGAGAAACTCCAGGACCACATTAAGTAAAGAACAAGCAAGAATGCACCTCCTTGCCTGGCTTCTGATTTTAGGGGCAGAGCATTCAGTCTTCCAGCAGGAAGGATGCTGTTCACTGTGGGGTTTTAGTAGATGACCTTTATCAGGTTGGGAAAATTCCCTTCTGTTCTTAGTTTAAGTTTTTGGTTGGTTGGTTGGTTGGTTGGTTTGCTGCTTTTTAGGGCCACGCGTGCAGCATATGGAAGTTCCCAGGCTAGGGAGCTGAATCAGAGCCACAACCACAGCAACACAGTATCTGAGCCACATCTGCAACCTACACCACAGCTCACAGCAACGCCAGGTCCTTGACCCACTGAGCAAGGCCAGGGATCAAAGCCTCATTCTAATGGATCCTAGATGGGTTCGTTACTGCTGCGCCACAATGAGAACTCCTTAGTTTAGGTTTTCATCACGAAAGCGTTTTGGATTTTGTCCAACACTTTTCAACTCATCCAAGCTACCAAAACTGGTCACCTAGGCTGCTGAAAACTTCCAGGTTGCACAATCAATGGTCCCTTCTCTTGCCTCCTCTTATCTGACTCAGCAGCAGCGTCTGCCTAGAGCTGATCCCTCCTTCTTCCCTGACATGGTACTTTCCCTTTGCACCACTAAGTCACACTCCTGGTTTTCCCTTCTACTTCACTTTGGGTTCTTTTCTTGCTCATATCATTACTCACTCTTTGGTGACCTCATCTGGCTTCAAGACTTCCACTTTTTTATTATTATTATTATTTTTTTTTTAGGGCTGCACCTGCAACATATGAAGTTCCCAGGCTACGGGCAGAACTGGAGCTGCAGCTGCCAGCCTATGCCACAGCCACAGCCACACTGGATCTGAGCTGCACCTGCAACCTACATCACAGCTCATGGCAATGCCGGATCCTCAACCCACTGAGCAAGCCAGGGATCAAACCCGCATCCTCATGGACACTATGTTGGGTTCTTAACCTGCTGAGCCGCAATGGGAACGCCGAGGCTTTTAATACTGGTAACTCCAAAATCAACAGCCTGAATGCAAGAGCTGCCTCTCGGATCATCCATCAGATGCGACTCTCTGGAGGTCTTACATGCAACATATCCCAATGGAACTGCCCAGCCCAACACCCTCCTCCACTGTCTGGACTAATTCAGTAAAGGGTGACTCCATCCTTGAAATCACGAAACTCATCGGTGACTCTCCAGTGTGTCTGTACATCTCATCAGTTCTACCTTCAAGATACACCCAGGATCTCCCATCTTCTGTCTCCCCCGCTAAGACCTGGTTCACGTCACAGTCATCCCTTGCCCGGATTGCTATCCCCTCTCTCCCCTTGCTCCCTAGAGTCCACTCTCAGAGGGTCAGCCAGAGTGATCCTTAAACAGACATCAGGGAGTTCCCTTTGTGGCTCAGTGGAAATGAACCTGACTAGTATTCATGAGGACACAGGTTCGATCCCTGGCCTCACTCAAGGGGTTAAGCATCTGGCACTGCTTCAAGCTGCAGGGTAGGTCACAGATGCAGTTCAGATCTGGTGTTGTTATAGCTGTGATGCAGGCCTGCATTGATTTGACTCCTAGCCTGGGAACCTCCATATGCCGCGGGAGCGGCCCAAGAAATAGCAACAACAACAACAACAAAAAAGACAAAAGACAAAAAAAAAAAAAGAAGGTAAAATTCGGAGTTCCCATCAGGGCTCAGCGGAAACAGATCTGACTGGTATCCATGAGGATGCAGTTTCCATCCCTGGCCTTGCTTAGTGGGTTTAGGATCTGGCATTACTTCAAGCTGCAGTGTAGGTCGTAGGCCGTGAGCTGTGGTATAGGTTGCAGACAAGGCTCAGATCTGGCATTGCTGTGGGTGTGGTGTAGGCCAGCAGCTACAGCTCCAATTTGGTCCCTAGCCTGGGAACCTCCATATGCCTCAGGTGCAGCCCTAAAAGCCAAACAAACAAACAAACAAACAAACCAGTAAAATTCCTCTGTGGTGCAGTGGGTTAAGCATCTGGCAATGTCACTGCCTCATCTCAGGAAGCTGCCGTGGTGTGGGTTTGATCCTTGGCCTGGGAACTTTCACGTGACATGGGGCCAAAAAAAGAAAAGAAAAAAGTAACCAAAGACCAGAAGAAAATGCACATAGCAGAGAGAGGGTTAATATTCACGATACAGA
Organism: Phacochoerus africanus; assembly: GCF_016906955.1. Taxonomy (NCBI): domain Eukaryota; kingdom Metazoa; phylum Chordata; class Mammalia; order Artiodactyla; family Suidae; genus Phacochoerus; species Phacochoerus africanus. The sequence goes on from NC_062555.1 coordinate 44,954,550, forward strand.
AAAAGCTCATCATATGAACCAGAGAAAGAATCTAATAGAAAAAAAGAGGCAAAGATATGATTATTCAAGAGGGAAAAAAAGAAAAACTAATGAAAAGTCACAGTATTGCATTAAGTCACTACATTTATTTTACCAAAATACAGCTCTGCCATAAATGTTAGCATTTTGCTTATAAGACTGCTTTTTAAAATGCATAAAAATCTAACATTTTGAGGATTTGGATTTTGGAAAGGAAAAACAGAATTTCACACAACAGTCAATTTGCTCAGCCTATTTGTAACAAAGTAGCTCTTTAATATGAGTTTAAAAAAAAAAAAAAAAAAGGGAGTTCCCCCTTGTGGCTCAGTGGTAACCAACCCGACTGGTATCCACGAGGATCCACTAGAGGGTTCAATCTCTGGCCCCACTCAGTGGGGTAAGGATCCAGCACAGCTGTGAGCTGCAGTATAGCTTGCAGATGCAGCTTGGATCTGGTGTGGCTGTGGCTGTGGTGCAGGCTGGCAGCTACCGCTCTGATTCAGCCCTTAGCCTGGGAACTTCCATATGCCATAGGTGCTGCCCTTAAAAAAAAAAAAAGAGATAAAAAAATAATAATAACTGGAGAACTACCATTAAACTTGGTTATTCTGCAAAAGAAACAATTTCCAATCTGTGATCATTAGATGAAGGTCTTCTTTAAAAAAAAAAAATCTTGATCAGAGATGCTGTAAACTGATGCATCCTAATACATCATATCCTTTCTTGAAACACAGTCTTCTTATTGTAATGTTCTCTTCTCAGACACCCTGATAGATGCCCTTAGCTCAGCTGCAGCCAAATCAACTTTTGGGGCCCGAGAACCTTGGGGATCTCTAGCTGTACACCTATCAGATCAAGTGTTTAGAACAGAAAGAAACAATGCACATAATGCATGTCTATTAAAACATGCTGGCCTGTTTTCCTCTTTACCACAGTGAGTTAGAGACAGGACTCTCATTCCTAAGACTGGGAGTAGAATGCAGTTGACAGCTACCCTCGATCAGCAGGGTTTGCAAAAGCCAAAAGCCAAGAGAAGCGAGGTGGGCTGAAAAATCTTAAATTGCATTTTTTCAACTCCGACACATTTTGCCTGCTAGTCACTCTTTGAAGGACTAGGTGGTCCCATTTTCCCTTAGCTGCTCTTTGGTTACTCTTCTTTCCCCACATTTGAGAACAGGGATATAGAGAAATACTTCACTACATAACTCAAGCATCAACGCAACTGCTAGGGGAGTGCCAACACCCTATCTCTGCTCTGGCAGGGCCGGGGTCCATACTGAAGCGGAGAGTTCATGTCCAATTAAGAGGTCTCGTGTAACTCTGTTCCAGCTAATTCTTTTTTTTTTTTCCTCCCCCTCTGCAAAAGTTCCTGGGCCTGTGTCACAGTAGCAACCCAAGCCACAGCAATGATCCTTAACCTACTGAGCCACCGGGGAACTCCCCCCAGCTAATTCTTAACATTGGGAAACAAAGGCCTAGTTTGGTCAAACTTCTGGTTTGTCAAAGGAGCCAGAAGGTTTTGCAAGAAATTTTTCATATTTGTGGGTCTAACAAAAATATCTCTTTTCTCCAAATATGGCCTGAAGACTGTCTGTGAGCTCCCAGTTTGGTACAAATTATTATGTGATTCATGATATTCCCATCTTACCTCGATGGGGCATATTTTCATCCATAATTGAGTGGTGGGGAGTGGACTCTTGGAAGGACATAGCCCACTGCCTTTTCCAAAGAAATGTTTTACCGGGACGTGGGGTACCTGCAAGCTTACCTTGACCCACATGCACCAAATGCCTTCATCTTAAGCCACACCTGAGGTGTTAACTCCACCCAATTTCACGTCTGCGTTGAGGCTTTGTTCAAAGAATTACTTGCTATCAAAATTTCAACCCTTCGCTGTCAGCCCAGCAGTCTCTTTGCCCATTAAAATACTCCTACCTGCAATGTACAAACCCCCTTGAACTGAATCTGAGCTGCAGCTACACCTGGATCCTTAGCCCACTGCGCCCAGCTGGAGATTGAACCCGCACCCCCACAGCAACCCAACCTACTGCAGTCAGATTTTTTTTTTTTCCTGGCCGCCCCACAACACATGGAGCTCCCAGGACCAGGGCTCAGATCCGAGCCACAGCCTCGAACTAAACCACAACGCTGGAGCCACTGTGCCAGGCTAGGGACCAAACCCACATACCAGCATTTCCAAGCCGCTGCCAGATCATTGAGAGAGCTCCTGCAGTCAGGTTCTTAACCCACTGCACCACAGCAGGAACTCCTCAGAACTCATTTTCTTTAAGCTCCCAAAAGAAGTCCACGGTGCTGGAGTTCCACTGTGGCTCAGCAGTAACGAACCTGACTAGCATCCATAAGGACTCAAGTTTCAATCCCTGGCCCCACTCAAGGGGGTTAAGGCTCCGGTGTTGCTATGAGCTATGGTGTAGGCCACAAATGTGGCTCAGATCATGCATCGCTGTGGCTGTGGCACAGACTGGCAGCTGCAGCCCCAATCTGACCCCTACCCCAGGGACTTCCACATGCCACAGGTGTGGCCCTAAAAATAAAATAAAAAGCCCACCGTGCCAATCACCTTGGCTTTGAACTTCAAGTAATACCTACTATTTAAATATTAACTTTACAATACTCCACATTCTATAAAAGAGATGTAGCTTAAAACCTACGGTTTTATAGGGGACTCCTGAGCAGTTCCCTCCCATAACCGATCTGGCTTGGCCCGCAGGCCTGCTCCGGCCAATGGGACCTCAGCAGATGTGACATGAGCAGAGGCTTCACAGCATCCACATCCTGGAGACAGTTCTCTACTGTTCTCTGGAGCCCAGAGGCCACTATGTGGGTAGCTCACTGGAGGGTGAGAAACTACACAAAACAGCCACAAGCTGGCCCAGCTGAGCGCTCTGGGCCCCCAGACCAACCAAACTGGGCCTTGCAACCAGACTGTGGCGATTTGCCAAGCCGGCCCAGGCCAGAACCACTCAGCTGGCCACAGAATCAGGAGAATAATAAATCCTGCTGTTTGAAGCCATCAGGGTGGCCAAGATTCTAGGGTGGCCAAGATTCAATCCACAGACAAAGGATCTGCTGGCATGCTCTACTATTCTGAAGTGAGTGAAGAATGAATGAAATTTGTTTGTTTGTTTGTTTGTTTGCTTTTTGGGACCTCACCTGGGGCCTATGAAAGTTCCCAGGCTAGAGATCAAATTGGAGCTGCAGCTGCCAGCCTACACCACAGCCATGGCAACGCTGGATCCTTAACCTACTGAGCAAGGCCAGGGATCGAACCTAAGTCCTCATGGATACTAGTTGGGTCCATTTCCTCTGAGCCACAATGGGAACTTCAAGAAATAATGAAATTTTAACCTCTCTCTGATCATCCAATTCATCATTTAATGTTTTTCTACCCTAACAATGAGAAGACTCTCTATTTCTGCTTGGGTATGTTTGTTTTATAGAATGAAAAGCCAGAGCGCAGCACAGGATAAAAGACACAGCAGGTGTTACATCTACGTGGAGGAGGATCTGAAACCAGGACGCCCCATCTACTGCCTCTGGTGAATCCTGCAAGCTTGCTGGCCTCACTCAGTTCCCTTTTGGTACAGGGGATAAAATACCACCACACGCACTGTATTAGAGATGAGACACGTGACATACCAAATATAGCATCTGGCACCTTTCTTCAATACCTCAGAGATATTATCACCATCCACATCTGTATGAATCTGCAAATGAGAGTGAAGCATTTCTCTCTCGCACTGACTTTCTCCGCCCCCCTGCCTCTTGTTTCTACAAATGGAGAATTTGTCGGTGGATGTTTGAACACATGGCAGAGCGAGGGAGAGGAAGTGAGATGCAGATGAAGATGTTTCAGATCCAGTTTCAGGACCACTGGCTATCCTGGCTTTGGTTTGTAACATCCTTTGGCATCTCCAAACTGGAGAGTTTTCTTTCCAAAACCGATGAGCAAGTTCCTCATGAGGATTATTGGACTGAGGGCTGATTAGCCAGTGGTTACTGGGGGGAGGGAGTTACAGGAATAACGCATCATCAGAAAACAGAACTAACAAGTTATTTAGGGAGTTCCTCTTGTGGCTCGGCAGTAATGAACCCGACTAGTATCCATGAGGATGTGGGGTTGATCCCTGGCCTTACTCAGGCGTTGCCACGAGCTGTATAGTGTAGGTTGCAGATGTGGCTTGGATCCCGCTTTGCTGTGCCTGGGGCGTAGGCCTGAGGCTGCAGCTCCGATCTGACCCCTCGCCTGGGAACTTCCATATGCCTCGGGTGTGGCCCTAAAATGGCACACACCCACCAAAGGTATTTAGGATGAAGTAAGTTCTTTAGGCACTTAGAATAATTCACAGCTACCAAATAATTTAGGAAAAGTCCACAGACGGTTAATTGAGTAAACTTAGCACAAATAATGCTTTTGCATGCTCTGTCGAAAACTACACGATGATGTACAAAACCAGAGCATCTGGAAAGCTTCCTGAATAATAAACCAAAGCACACTACGAATTCCTTTGTGTCCAACCAACTGAGCCAGTTTAACAGAAAGGTCCATGCTACCCCCCACTGACACTGGGGCCTGCAAAAGAATGCAAATATGCTGATTTAAGACACAACACTATAATGGCTTTGAAGAGAGCAACAGAAAGAAAGAAATCCTCCTCCATGACCAAATGCTCACCTAGATAGGTTCCACTGCTGATACCACCACATTCAGCATCTTCTGGATGGAGTGTAAGAGCATACAGAACAAAAGCCAAGAAATAAAGCAGAACAGTTAGAAGCCCAGCCAGAGATGCAACATAAAGAATAAATAAATCAATCACTTCAAACATTTATACAGCACACCAAAGAACAGCCCTCACAATGCTACCCTTAAACATAAAACATTTCGTTTTATATTTAAGTTTAAAGTGACATCTGGAAACATCATGCAATTCTTTTTTCAAGCGTCTTCGGAAGTGCCTTGGCGCAGTTCCAAGAAAATCAAAACAGATTTGCCTGATAGGTTTATACTTTCACAGTCAAGAAAATTACCACACTTGATCACCAAAGTAAATTTATTTTTCTAAGTCAGGTTCTTTGATGATACGTAAAATAGAGCATTTATTTTGGCTGACTGGATTAGACAGAAAGGTTAAAATTAAGATACAACCTTTCTTTTGGTAAAGAGAGAGTTTGTGCTGGGAAGGAATAAAGGCACAATATTTCTATTTTTATTGTGTTTTTAAAAAATAAATAAAAGCATTTGAAAATAAACAGTAGGCTATTCATTATTTCCAGGAATTAAATGAATACTGGGTTATGCATATCTTACATTTATAATTTAAGTAACGGAGTCCTTACTTTTTGGGTTTCTAATCATTTATATACTTCTAAAACAAACTGTGCAGAAATCAAACAGCTGAAAACACTCTTCTTACATCTTTATAGGATAAGTCTGTCCATCTATCTGAATAACAATGCTTTCTTCATTCACTTTAATTTGAGGCTACTGACAGAAACAATGCACTATATCAGAATATTTTCTGTATTTCTGCTATATGAAGCAAAATGTACATTTCTTTTTTTCTTTTTCCTTTTCTTTTCTTTTCTTTTTTTTATTAGGGCCACACTTGCAGCATATGGAGGTTCCCAGGCTAGGGGTCAAATCAGAGCTGCATCTGCAAACTACACCACAGCTCCCAGCAATGCCGGATCCTTAATCCTCTGAGTGAGGACAGGGATCGAACCTGCATTCTCATGGGTGCAATTCAGATTTGTTTCCACTGAGCCACGATGGGCACTCCTACATTTCTTTCTAAAACAAAGTCCAACTGTGATTGTTGGTGCTGTAGGTCAAGACGGATGTACAATAATCTTTTACAAACTGCTTGCTATGTTCGATTTAATCCTCTACATATGCGCACTAAATAAAATGACTAGACTAGGCAGGGAAACTTTTATACATGTACCTTTAATTTCCTCTGAGAAGCACAAAAAAAAAAAAAAAGGAAATGATTAAATGTGCAGAAAATACAATTAAAGTAGGAAGATGTTGCATTCAAGGGACAAAAATAAAATCCACCTACCACACTCAACTGTTTCCTCATCTTAGAAAAGCCAAAGGGGGGGAAAAATGTATTTTAAGTATTTCAAAATAATTAGTCAATGAATAAACAGAACTTATGAAAAACTACATTTTAGTTACCGTCCAAAAATAATGTACACACTTAAGGGGTAAAAACAGTCTTCATATACCCAAAAGGGGGAAAATAACCAGGAAAAAAAAAATCAGTATTTCTTCAAAATAATAGCTTTAATAAGGGGACTAGATCTACATATATAATTCTTTTTAAGGAGGTTCCCAGGCTAGGGGTTGAATCGGAGCTGTAGCTGCTAGCCTATACCACAGCCACAACAACGTAAGACCTGAGCCAGGTCTGTGACCTACACCACAACTCACAGCAACGCCAGATCCTTAACCCACTGAGCAAGGCCAGGGATCGAACCCGCAACCTCATGGTTCCTAGCTGGATTCGTTAACCACTGAGCCACGACGGGAACTCCAAGGGGATTATATTTATTTTCAGGGGACAGTTCTGTTTTGAAACTAATCTGTTTAAAACAGGCTATTCCATGATGAAGATAGTAAAAAGATGAAAACATTTTAGAAACGACAAATTTTGCCCTCAACATACCCTGTAAATTTGACAATCTCCTGACAATGATCAACTTATTACACAAATGAAGGGAGTCAGGCAGAACCCTTGATTTTCATTCTGTCTATACTATTTGATGAAAGGTATTTTAAGAGGTGGCCTGAACTAATTCTTAAATTACTAATAAGATAGTAATTGCAGCGTTAGGTTTGACCTAGGACTCATCTTCAGTTAAGGGAGGAAAAACAATTGGAAATTCAAAAGCAGCAAAATGTAACCACTAGTCAAGGTAGACGATTCTTTGCTAAGGCCTTATTCACTGGAACAGGCCAATCAGAAAAGTTCTCAGCTTATCTTTCAAACTGCAGAACAGCAGTCAAAGAAAAATACTTAGCAGGAAGTATGTACATCACCCTATTGTTGCTTTTCATTCTTTTTTTTTTAATGGGTGCACCTGCAGCATATGGATGTTTCCAGGCTAGGGGTCAAATTGGAATTGCAGCTGTAGGCCTACACCCCAGCTCACAGCAACACCAGTTCTGTGCCGTGTCTGCAACCTATGCCACGACTCACGGCAACACCTGATCCTTAACCTAGTGGGCGAGGCCAGGGATTGAACCCACATCCACACTATGCTGGGTCTTTAACCCACTGAGCCACACCTGGAAGTCCCTAGTGTTACTTTTCAAATGCCTATGGGCCTTCAAACTGCCTTGGTTCTATTTGGACGGTATTAGCCAAAATGTCAAGCAAACCATTATTATTCAGAGTTGGAGTCTCTCAAGTTGAGTTTATTTATCCTCATTTCTTAGTAGCTCTGAAATGCTATGTGTATCTAACACAAATTATTAGAAAACAAACAATGAACAATGTGACATGGGAGAGGCAAGCCAAACATCTAGGTAGAAATAATTTAAACAGTGTTGAAGATTAATCAACCCGAAATCTTGGACCCTTTTTTCCATACATCAGATTGTTAAACAAAAGAGCATACTTTTTTTTTTTTTTGTCTTTTTAGGGCCGAACCTGTGGTATATGGAAGTTCCCAGGCTAGGGGTCGAATAGGAGCTGCATCTGTGGCCTACACCACAGCTCGTGGCAACGCCAGATCCTCAACCCACTGACTGAGGCCAGGGACTGAACCCATGTCCTCATGGATACTGTCAGGTTCCTTACCACTGAGCCACAACGGGAACTCCCAAGAGTATATTTTCTGACAGAAACAAGAGATTGCAGATGGCATTCTTGAATGAAGACTCAATGTCACATAAATCAGATGAGAAAAGCCGTGTCACACATGCACACACACAAATGAAAACACCAAAGCCAATCCAAAATAAAAATAAAATCTGTAACGGAAATTACATATGGTGTATGTATATTTGATATTCTAATAAGTTCTTAACATGCTGCAGAAACCCTCAAAAGAATATTTCCTCCATGGAATTCTTAGGTAGGAAGAGAATGGTATTTTTTGCATGACACGACCCACACGTAAATATCCAATAGCAAGTATCATGCTTAATACAAATCTAGAAGGAGAAACAAAGGAATAGATTTCCTCAGGCTTAGCAAGTTTGAACAAAGAGGAAAAATATGCAAAAGGCAGATCTCAGAAAAGAACTGGGATAAGTTACTCGACTCCTATTTTGGTAAGGCGCCCCTTAACACACATGAAATGCATAAATTTATTTAATTCTTCCACAACTCTATGTGGCCAGTAGCATTATTCCCATTTTACAGACAGGAGAATGAGAAATAGAGGGAAATGTGGCCCTGGGAAGTGCCCAGGCTGGGGTGTAGACCCATGCAGTCTGGCTCCAGAGCCCCAGAGCCCGAGGTTTGAATTCCTACACTATCCTATTGCACCAAAAATCACTTTTTTTTTTGGTCTTTTTAGGACCATACTTACGGCATATGAAGGTGCCCAGGCTAGAGGGCAAACTGGAGCTGCAACTTCCAGCCTACACCACAGCCACAGCCACAAGGGATCCAAGCCTGGTCTGTGACTTACACTGCAGCTCACAGCAGAGCCGGATCCTTAACCCCCTGAGTGGGGCCAGGGATCAAACCTGCACCCTCACGGACACCACTCAGGTTCATTACTGCTGAGCCACACAGGGAATTCCCCCAAGTCATTTTTAATCCCTACCTCGAACTAGAAAATGCAAGTCAGGGGGAGAGGCGCAAGGAAATAACCCATTTCTTCCAAGTTTCCCATCTAGTTCCCTCCACCTTCTCAGCCCCAGCCTCCTGCCCTCCCCGGCTACTCCATCCTCTGCGGGGTGTCTCCCTGCCAGGAGGCCCAGGAGGGGCCGTCTCCTCTCCCAGCCACAGCAAGAGACTCTGTGTCTTCAGACACTGCCATGTGGGATGCCATCATTGTCAAAAGCACAGAGCAGAGGCCAAGTCACAGAGCGAGACATGCTGTCCTAGGAAGATGGATCGTGAGGGCACACATAAGAGCAGCTGCTAAGCTTTGCACAGAAGCACAGGAGGAACTTGCCTGGGCAGCTGGAAGGCACCCTGAGTGGGACACGTCCGCTGCTCTGGACAAGCAGAGCAACCATATGATATTCTCAGGGGCAATGTTAGGTCCCCACTCTAGACACTTCTTCCTGGAGTTCCCGTCGTGTCTCAGTGGTTAGTGAATCCGACCAGGAACCGTGAGGTTGCGGGTTCAATCCCTGGTTTTGCTCAGTGGGTTAAGGATCCAGCATTGCCGTGAGCTGTGGTGTGGGTCACAGACGAGGCTCAGATCCCGTGTTGCTGTGGCTCTGGCACAGGCCGGTGGCTACAGCTCCGATTCGACCCTTAGCCTGGGAACCTCCACATGCAACGGGAGCGGCCCCAGAAATGGCAAAAAGACAAAAAAAAAAAAAAAGAAACTTCTTTCTCAGGCCCCCCTTAATCCCAACCCCACAACTTCCTCTAAAAGGCTGTGTAATCAAAAACCACAGATCAGACCTCTAACTGTGGATCAACTTTTTCTTACCTGCATGATGTTGAGTCTCCAGGATGAAACCAAGAGAGAGTACGGCTTAGAGCCTCTCACATGGAAAAGCCAAAAGCACACACCCTGGCAGGGTTATCTTTACATAGGTAATGAGAACACAGTTTACGGAGATGAATAATAAGCAAAAACAATGAGCGAGGCCTTCACCTCAACCATCTCCAGTCATAATCTGAGGTGCAATTTACAACTTCATTCATCTAATGTCTTTCTACACAAGCTTTGAGGTTTGGCATTTCCCAAAAATCAGTAACTGTTAGAGGGAAAAAAAATACTTCCAGCCTATGACACATGACCCCAGAAATATTAGGAAAATGTCCCACAAAGTTTTAGATCCACAAATTTAAGAGCATAAGCAATCTAGTTTTTAGGTTCTGAATTAAATTTCTTTGTGACCACAAAACATTATTTAAGATGCCAGGAAGGGAGTTCCGCTCATGGCTCAGTGATTAACGAACCTGACCAGCATCCACGAGGACATGAGTTCGATCCCTGGCCTTCCTCAGTGGGTTAAAGATCTGGCGTTGCCTTGAGCTGGGGTGTAGATGGCAGACGTGGCTCGGATCCTGCATTGCTGTGGCTCTAATTCAACCCCTAGCCTGGGAACTTCCATATGCTGTGGGTGTGGCCCTAAAAAGACAAAGAAGACAAAAAACAAAAAAGATGCCAGGAGGAAAGAATGTACTCAACTTGGAAAGCAGTATTACAACAACCTGTAAATATATATATATATATAATATGTGTGTGTGTGTGTGTGTGTATTCTCAAGCATTTGGCCTTCCAGAATATTGTTACCATGTGGAATGAATTCACTCATTTCCTCAATGTTTAAATTCTGTTGTTGGTAGATTGTGATTTTTCCATCCACAAAAAAATACTTGTCTTTACATGAACTTGGTGACAGCCTGTTTGAATAGACACCCTTTGGTTAGAGTTAAATAGTTTCTTTTTCTACACACATGATAACGATGAAAATTGATTAAAACAAATTCTGAAATCTTTTGTGTCTTTACCTTCTAAACTTTAAAAGGTCGATAAATTGTAGATTTTTGGCTTTTTTCTTGCTAGAATTCTATAAGAGCTATTTTGTAAAAGCAAATTTTTAATGGCCGCACTAGCGGCATATGGAAGTTCCCAGGCCAGGACTGAATCTGAGCCACAGCTTCGACCTATACCACGGCTGGGGCAATGCTGGATCCTTTAATCCACTGTACTGTAAGACTGGGCATCGAACCTGCACCTCTGCAGTCAGGGTCTTCACCCACTGTGCCGCAGCAGGAATTCCAAAAAATTTTAATTAATATTATTCAATCAGCAGTATTAGAAATGTTTGGGTATTGATACTTTAATAACTAAAAAAAGGAAACCAAGCACTGTAAATAAAATCATACTTGAATATCTACTGCAAAATGCACAGTATGCATATAAAAGCCTTTTCTGAATACAACACAGACTCAATTTAAATATAAATTACATCCTACTGAAGTTAAATGTTTATACTATTAGGAAGCCAATTCCTAACATATACTTATGTTTCAACAGACAGGGTACAAACAATATTTCAAGTAATCAAAGAAATTCGTATTTCTGTTTAAAGGTTACATGATATCATTTGGCTTTACATATGCAACTGAACTATAAAAACAAACTTTTGGCAGAAAATCACAGAGCACTTTAAATTATATCGACTCAAGAATTGCAAGCTGCCAAGTGCCTGTCATGACAGCTACCCTTACGTGCTACCTGAGACACAAGATACGCTCTTACTCATTCTTAAAACACTTGCCCTGTGTCTTTCTGGTAACAATCCGTATGTTGCTCACAGCAAAGAAAACCTGTCAGACTTCTAGGTCTGCTCTTTGTCAGTATTTCTAACATACACACATTATGTGAGAACCTAGCATTAGATGAAGGAGGGAGGAAGGAAAGGCAAAATTCTATAGTTCTATTATAAATTTTTTTTTTTTTTTTTGCCACACCCATGGCGTGCAGAAATCCCGGGGCCAGGGATCAAACCCATGCCACGGCAGCAACCTGAGCCACAGCAGGGACCACACCAGGCCCTTTAACTGCTAGACTACCAGGGAATTCCTACTATAAATTTCTCTGGGGGGGAGTTCCCATGGTGGCTCAGCAGTAACAAACCTAGCTGGTATCCAGGAGGATGCAGGTTTGATCCCTGGCCTCGCTCAGAGGGTTAAGGATCTGGCGTTGGCGTGAGCTGTGCTATAGGCCATGGATGCAGCCCGCAGCTGCAGCTCCACTTCCACCTCTAGCCTGGGAACTTCCATATGCCACGGGTGCAGCCCTAAAAAGACCAAAAAAAAAAAAAAATTTCTCTGTTGGAGAAGCTATCCTTCCAGAAAAGAGGAGAAGGGAGGGGAAAGAGAAGGAGATGAGTTCCTATGTCAAACTTCTAAAATTCAGGAATGTTTTCACTTTTAGGACCATGTAAGAAGCAAATTACTTTGAGGAGCCAAATTTTGGGATATGTATTAGATATGCCAGGACTCTTAAGGAGGGGAAATAACCAAGCATCTCCAGGATGAAAATCCGAAGGATGAAACCACCCACACTTGGAATTTTGGATAAGGATGCTAGTTTTATTTATTTATTTATTTATTTATTTTTGGTCTTTTTTTAGGGCTGCACCTGTAGCATATGGCAGTTCCCAGGCTAGGGGTTGAATTGGAGCTATAGCTGCAGGCCTACGCCACAGCCACAGATTCACCAGATCCAAGCTGCATCTGTGACCTACACCACAGCTCATGGCCACTCCAGATCCTTAACCCACTGAGCAAGGCCAAGGATCAAACCCACATCCTCATGGATGCTAGTGGGGTTCACTACCTTCTGGGCCACAACGGGAAAATCAATAAAAATAAATCTGGGCGTTCCCGTTATGGCTCAGTGGTTAACAAATCCAACTAGGAACCCATGAGGATGCAGGTTCGATTCCTGGCCTTGATCAGTGGGTTAAGGATCCGACGTTGCCATTGTCATGAGCTGTGGTGTAGGTTGCAGACACAGCTCGGAATCCCGCGTTGCTGTGCGGCTCTGGCATAGGCTGGCGGCTACAGTTCCGATTTGACCCCTAGCCTGGGAACCTCCATATGCCGTGGGAGTGGCCCTAGAAAAGGCAAAAAGACAAATAAATAAATAAATAAATAAATCTGGACAGAATTATCCAAATTAAATCTTGCCAGGGTTTTAAGTGCACTTGTAAAATTTAGGGCAGAAAATTTTTATTGACACAAGTATTTTTGCAGAAATCTATAAACACCTACTTGATAGAATTATCTTTTTTTTTTTTTTTAGAAATTTTAACATTAAACCAGAAATTTTTCTTGACTTATTCAATGTAATCAAATAGGTTAACAGATCATAAAATATATATAACAGACTTTATTCAATAAAATAAAATGCAAAAAGACTTGATATCAACTTTCTGTTTTTCTTCATAGCATTAGCCTATAATTCAGCAAAGAGTATGATAACATGAAAGTCCTATTCCAAAAATTCAAGCACCGAAGGCTGAAGTCCAAGTATTGAGGCAGATGGCCTTTATAAGATTTAGTTACATAAAAAAAAAAATCACTTTCAAATACACAGGTTACAAAACAAAGTGCTTTTAAATGCTTTTAAAAGTGTTCAGCTCCAGTGCAATGACTTCTGCATCACTTTTGAGTTCAGGGGTTTACGAGACAACATTCAAAGAAATTTCAAGTGGACTTTCAATTCTTTGAGAATAAAGACACTGGCTGTCTCTTTAGTTTTCCCAGAAATATACGGTCTCTCTGGGCAAGGCTATAGTTACTACATGCTAGTGATTTAATTTGGATAATACTGGCCAGATTTACTTTTATTTAAAAAATAAAGAACATTGGCATATACAAACAAACAATGCATCTCTCGGTGACTCAAAATCTAGGTTAAAAAAAAGGGAGAGAAAAGAAAAGGAAGGATGGATAAAAAGAGGCCCATGTTCCATAAAGACAAGTGCTGGAGTGATTATTCCTCGGGCTCAAATACTGGAGTGTTAACATATGAAAGATATTATGTAAATCCAAAGACAAACAGCTTCCATTACAATTAATGCTGACATTAATTAATGCTTACATGCCTGTACAGCACAGGGAACTAGATACAATCTCTTGTGAAAGAACATGATGGAAGATAACACAAGAAAAGGAATATGAATATATATATATATATGTATGTAGGTATAACTCGGTCACTTTGCTGTACAGCAGAAAGTGGCACAACATTGTAAATCAACTATACTTTAACTGAAAAAAAATTTTAAAAAAACAAATGCTTACACACACTCACATTCACACTAAAACCAGTTTGCTTGTTTGTTTGTTTTTTTGTCTTTTTGTTTGTTTGTTTGTTTTGTTGTTGTTGTTGCTATTTCTTGGGCCGCTCCCGCGGCATATGGAGGTTCCCAGGCTAGGGGTTGAATCGGAGCTGTAGCCACCGGCCTACGCCAGAGCCACAGCAACGCGGGATCCGAGCCGCACTCTGCAACCTACACCACAGCTCACGGCAACACCAGATCGTTAACCCACTGAGCAAGGGCAGGGACCGAACCCGCAACCTCATGGTTCCTAGTCGGATTCGTTAACCACTGCGCCACAATGGGAACTCCAGCTTGTTTGTTTTTTTAACGGCTGCGCCTGTGGCATATGGCAGTTCCCAGGCTAGGGGCCGAATGGGAGCTGTAGCTGCTGGCCTACACCACAGGCAGAGCAATGAGGGATCTGAGCCAAGTCTGGGACCTATACCACAGCTCATGGCAATGCTGGATCCTTAATCCAGAGGTGGGGCCAGGGATCAAACCTGCACCCTCATGGATACTACTCAAATTTGCTACCCACTGGGCCACAACAGGAGCTCCCACTGAAACCAGTTTGGGGAAAGCTATGTAAAAGACTTTCTCTCTACTTTGCACAGTGCTTTTATAAAAAGTTAATGAAAATTTTTAAGTAAGTGAAAATTCATAATTATAACCAATTGCACATTCCTAAGTTGCCTAAGAGTATAGCACATGCGAGTCTGGATTCAGACTTTGCAAAGAATCACATTGATTTTCATTCTCAAGGTACACACATTTTATCCCACAGGCACCCAACTTCAAACTTCTCTCACAGAGCAATTTGGGTAGAAGAAGCCTCAGAGCGCCTTTCCCAGAGATGAGCTGCCCGTGAAAATTCCTCCCACGTAAGAACAACGCCACATTCTCGTTAAGCCTGAAGTTTTCTGATGTCACAGTACGTGTGGCATTCTAGGACAAGTGTTTTTTTTTCCTTCTGCCCAGACCCAACAGAGCAAGAACAAGCGGGCTTTGGGATCAGGGCTCCACCTATAGTATTTATTCACTTATTGGTGAGATTTATACTTGACTGTATTTGGCTCCCTTATAACATAATTCTTGAGCTATATGCTTCTACAAACCGACAGAAATAACAGGAGATGTGAAAAAAAACTGCAACGATGCTAAAAACAGATGTTAGTGTAAAATTCCAGACCATTTACTTGCTCACTTCACCTCTGAATGTACGGTTTCTATGCTGAAAACCAAGGGCTTTCTTTTTTTGACTCTTAAAATACCTAGAACCTGGGAGTTCCCGTCGTGGTGCAGTGGTAACGAAGCCAACTAGGAACCAGGAGGTTGCAGGTTCCATCCCCGGCCTTGCTCGGTGGGTTAAGGATCCAGCGTTGCCATGAGCTTTGGTGTAGGTTGAAGATGTGGCTCTGATATGATGGTGCTGTGGCTGTGGCGGAGGCTGGCACCTGCAGCTCTGACTGGAACCCTAGCCTGGGAAGCTCCATATGCTGTGAGTCCAGCCCTGAAGGCAAAACCAACCAACCAACCAACCTAGAACCGTGAAACAAAGAAGATAAAGGAGGGAATTTATGGGATGGGGACCAAAGAGAGACTAAGAGACTGGTAGGTTGAAAGAAAACTGGCCCCCTCCCCAGTCCTTTCCCATTAGCTCTGCATCATTGCTTTTCTGACTCTGGTTTTCTTTTAACCTAGACTGGTGATAACTCCAGCAGGATAGGTTGAAGGTCAGCATTATAGCAATGTCTAGAAAAATAAGGAACAAAGTAGAACAGGAACAATTGTGCCCAAGAAAGTGATGGATTTTTTTTTTCCCCCTAAACTTTACCAAGAAATATCTTACCCAGACCTCCTGGCTTCCAAGACATAAAAGAGCTGCATTTTAGGTTACATTATAAAATACCTAAATTCAGAAATCAGAGAAGTAGTTATTCATTTTCTTCTTAAGAGTGAGTCAGGGGTTTATTATAAACAACCCCAAACACCTCTTTCTTCAAAAAGGATTCACATTAATGTGCTTGGGCTGTGGGATGGGAATCCTGTGAAATCAGATTGTTATGATCACTATACAACTACAGATGTGATAAATTCATTTGAGTAATAAAAAAAAAGGGTCCCCTTTACTATTCCCATCATGAATTTCTTTTCTTTCTTTCTTTCTTTTTTTTTTTTCTGCATTTTAGGGCCGAACTGGTGGCATATGGACCTATCACGAATTTTCCAGTGATTGGTTCTTGTGACATGATGATCAAAAAGCTCTCAGGTGAGAGGACCTGTCCTTCTACCACAAACACCTCCTTTGATAGTCAAAGATCAGGGAATTCCCATCATGGCTCAGAAGTTATCAAACCCGCTTAGCATCCATGAGGATGTGGGTTCGATCCCTGGCCTTGCTCAGTGGGTTAAGGAGCCAGTGTTGCGGTGAGCTGTGGTGTAGGTCACAGACTCGGCTCAGATCCCAAGTTGCTGCGGCTGTAGAGGAGACTGGCAGCTTAAACTCTGATTTCATCCCTGGCCTGGGAACCTCCATATGCCACGGGGGCAGCCCTAAAAAAAAAAAAAAAGACAAAAAAAAGGAAAATACTCAAAGATCAGGAGTTGCCCTTGTGGCTCAGTGGTAGTGAACCGAACTAGCATCCATGAGGATGGGTTCGATACCTGGCCTCGCTCAGTGGATTAAGGACCTGGCATTGCCATGAGCTTTGGTGTGGTGCGCAGATTTGCCTTGGATCTGGCATTGCTGTGGCTATGGTGTGGGCCAGCAGCTGCAGCTCTGATTCCACCCCTACCCTGGGAACTTCCATATGCCTTGGTGTGGACTTGAAAAGCAAGGGGTAAGGGGGGAGGTCAAAGGTCAATAGCAAGAGTTAGTTACTCCACGTTCTTGATGAACAAACTTACATGATTTTCTGTTGGGAACCTTCACGGGCTGGACTAAGATTTCCGGTCGTCTCAGAGCCAGTCTCCTGGGGGAAAAGAGGTCAATACACCTATCAATTTTCAGTACAGATCCAAGATTAACATAAGGCCAGAAAATTAAAAGCCTCAAGGAAAAATATGGTACGTTGGAGGAAAAAAATGAATACAATGCAATCCACTCGAATTAAGAAATAAATCCTCTTGATTTTTTAGACATTCTCCCCATTTCGAAATCATTCTTTTTTTTTTTTCCCATCTCTCAATCAATACAGTTTTAGGAGTTCCCGTTGTAGCTCAGTGGGTAACGAACCCAACTAGTATCCAGGAGGATGTGGGTTCAATTCCTGGCCTTGCTCAGTGGGTTAAGGAGCCAGGGTTGCCAGGAGCTGCGCTGTAGGTCACAGATGCAGCTCAGATCCTGCATTGCTGTGGCTATAGTGTAGCTCAGCAGCTGCAGCTCCAACTGGACCCCTAGCCTGGGAGCTTCTATATGCTGTGGGTGTGGCCCTAAAAAGCAAAAAAAAAAAAAAAAAAATTACAGTTTCAGATATTAATGTGCTATTTTCCATTTGCTTCATAAGAAAAAAACGAACATGACCTGGTACTGTCCTATTATTTTTGGTCACTGTTCATACTTAGTTAGACAAAACAGAAATCCAAACCTGAGGGAAAAGGGATTCTCAGGCAAGGTTTTAGTGCTTATTTTATCTCAGCTGTGCTGGGATGAGATTCTGCAGAGAACAAAAGGTCAGCTGAATCGAGGCCGCTCTCCGGAGCCGTCTGCTCACCTTTCCTGGAAGTGTTTGGAGGGGATCAGGCCGGCCCTAGGGTTGGCGTCACCTTCATGCTTCGCCTGCCACCACGTTGCATCATCTTGGCTCATAATCTGAAGGATCTCTCCCCTTTTGAAAGAAAGCCCAGCTTCCTTACATGGGATGGCTTTATCCTCATAGGGGTCATAGTCAAAGAGGGCTTTGAGAAACATCTGGAAGAAAGTTCCATGGAAGAGGAAGAAATAGGAAAAATCAATGTGAAACGGCCAACATTCTTCTAACTCCGATGTAGGAAAAAACAAAAATCATTATACAATAAAGGGGAGAAAATTTTTTGTAAGAGAGTATTAAAATAAGCTTGTTGTGACAAAGAGGATATGTATTAAATGAAAAAAACATTAGCCCCCCCCCCCCCCCCCCCCCCCCCCCCCGCAAAAAAAAAAAAAAAAAGTTTTTTAAGGAATAATTACCTTGCCTTCCTTAGCCGGTGTCTCCTCTTTGATGCTGGGTATAATCTTAAATGTAATTGCTCCCTGAGACTGGGCCTGATGGCAGTGGGGACAAAGAGTTATGAGAAAACTTGGAGAGCCAAGGAGAAAGAAGGCAAAATAGGTAAAAGCGAAATGGTTCTGAAAATTTCCAAGCTCAGGGTTTCTACTCTTAGAACAAACCGAGGAAACTATTTTTGTAGAAATTCCTGTAACGTGAGAAAGCGCCAAAGTTTGTTAAGTAAGTTAAAAAACATGAGCCACTAAGCCCGCTTTACCTCCCGTGCACTTTAAAAATGCCGATGAGTGTGTTACCCTCGGTGCTGAGTGATTTCAAAACAGACTCAGAATATGGGCACGGTCCCTGACCCAGGCAGTGTTATATCGAAAGAGCAAAGATCGTGTGCAAGGTTCAGACTGTGACAATTAAGCAACCACCTTTTCTGCGACAAAATACCTATAATGGCCAGTGATGTGGTTCTAAATACACGGTTCAATGAGTTGCAACGCTCATCAGAAAAAAATATGAAGGACACCCATCTCTATTATTATATCCTGGTTAGTGAGTCAAGTACCAAACGGAGTAGAATAATTAAAGGGTGAAAAAAATGGTCTGTTCTCAATTAATCAAACCAACCAACGAGACCCATAATTCTTCAAGGACTACCTCAGACAAGAGTAGGTCTTCCGGGGAGTTCCCGCTGTGGCTCAGTGGTAATGAACCCAACGAATACCCAGGAGGATGCAGGTTCGATCCCTGGCCTTGCTCAGTGGGTTACGGATCCAGCACTGCTGTGATGTAGGTTGTGGTCACAGCTCAGACCCCGAATTGCTGTTGCTGTGGTGTAAGCTGGCAGCTGCAGCTCTGATCTGACCCCTAGCCTGGGAACTTCCATATGTTACGGGACAGCACTAAAAAGCAAAAAAAAATAAAATAAAAAAATAAAAAATAAAAACGAGCAGCGTTTCCTAACAAGGTCCTAGTGTACAGGAAAACTATAGTCACTATCTTATAATAATCTATATGGGAAAAGAATCTGAAAAAGAATGGATATCTATATATGTATAACTGAATCATTTTGCTGTACACCTGAAACTAATATAACATTGTAAATCAACTCCACTCCAATTTAAAAAAAAATTTTTTTTTTAAAGAGAGGAGGTCTTCCTTTAACAACATTCTTAGGTCATTCTCTTTCTTTTCAGCATTTGTCATAAACATATTTCTATTATTATTCACACAATTATTTCTTAGGGTCTGTAATCCCCTTAAATTGTAAGCTCTGTGAAGCAATAAATATATAACAAATATTTAAGAGGAATGAGAGCTGGAAAAAAAGAAGAAGATGGAGAGACAAGCAGAGATGGAGGGAAGGATGCAAGGAAGGGGGAGTGGGAAACAGGTGGGCTCACTATCAGGTGCTGGTAAACGGGGTGGGGTGGGGGGGACTCCATTCTGCTAAAAAGCCCCTGTTGGTATTGTTCACCAGTTTCCATGGTGTGAATACTCCCATCACAGCCAATTTCAGCCAGTTACTGGCACAAAGTTGCTGAATGCCAAGGTGGGAAAAACTAGAGTCAGCTTCAGCCAGCCTGGGAAAGCAGCCCCAGTATAGCCCAGAATCTCGAAAAATGGGGGCTGAATGGTATCAGCATCAGAATTTTAGAAAGGAGTGACTCCAAAATGTTAACATCATTGTTACTGCTTATCAGAGAAGTAACTCACAAATCTTATTAAGAATGCATAAAACACTAACTTGCATAGGTAGAAGGAAAGCAAAGCCTTCTCTATAACCCCTTCCCATTCTTCTAGTTCATGTGTGTGCATGTGTGTTGTTTTTTTTTCTTTGCAACGGCTGCACCTGTGGCAAGTTCCCGGGCTAGGGGTCAAATCGGAGCTGCACCTGAAGCCTAAGTCACAGCCCCAGCAATACTGGATCTGAGTCACATCTGTGACCTACACTGCAACTTGCAGCAACGCTGGATCCTTAACCCACTGAGCGAGGCCAGGGATCGAACCCACATCCTCTGTGAACACTGTGTCAGGTTCTTAACCTGCTGAACCACAACAGGAAATCCTGTGTGTGTGTTTTAATGCATGTACAGCCCTTAGACGGGGATCATTAAGGGCTCATCAGTGGAAGCAATTACAAGAATTATTATTATTAAGTCATGCAGGTCTATCTGCTATTGTGAATGCTTCATAGTAATCCATCACATGGACGAGCAATTTAGTCCATCAATGTAACCTTCTTGATAATTTCTACATATTTATACACATTTGCCCAATTACTTCCTTAGGGTTAATTTGCAGCAGTTGAATTTCTTGATTAAGAGGTACACACATTAAAAATGGCTGTTTCAGATGGTCACCTCAAAAGGTTCTAGTATTTATCCTACCAACCAAAGCATATAAACATATCTATTTCCTTATAATCTGGCTAACTCTAGGCACTATTAAGCTTTTAAAGAACCTCCAAGCCAGTATTTTTCGGATGTCATGTTTTCTTTTGTAAACTGTCTGTGCAAATGCTTTGCTGATGTTTCTGCAATTGTTTCCTTAATGTTCTTTACGAACTCTCTCTCTATATTAAAACATGTGCCTTCAGTCCTAGAAGTTGAAAAATTTTGCCTATAATCTCATTTGTCTTTAAGATTTTATGTACAGCATTTTTCTGCAGAAAAGTTTCAATTCTTGTAGTCACACGAGTTATTTTTCTACGGGAATATGAAATCAAGGTTAAAAACATCTTTCTCTACCTTTTATGATTTTTGAAAAACTTAATTGGGGGGTTTATTTTTGTGCGAGTTGTACAATAAGGACTATTTTTTGCTAACTGAATAATCAATATCATGCCACTTATGAAATGATTACCTTGCTTTCACACCAATTTAAGATGCCATCTGAGGAGTGCCTCTTGTGGCTCAATGGGTTAAGAACCTGACATAGTCTCCGTGAGGATGTGGGTTTGATCCCTAGCCTCACTCAATAGGTTAAGGATCCAGTGTTGCCACAGGCTGTGGCACAGGCCTCAGCGGCAGCTCCAATTCAACCCCAACCCTGGTAACGTCATATGCCGTAGATGTGGCCCTAAAAAGAAACAAAAATTAAAATGCCATCTTAATCATGTACTCAATGTTTATATATACAGAGGTCTGTTTTGAGATATGAAACTGTTTAGGTCAATAATGTTTTCATATGCAACAGGGACAGTCTTACACATGAACTCGAGAATTAATACTGCAAAGGCCTATAATAATTTCACTGCATTTCAGATTCGCAAGCCATCTTAGTTCATTTCACCATTTTATACGTAGGAAGCACAGCCTCCGGAGATGAATGCATCACCATAGAGCAGAGAAGGTGCCGTCTATCAAGTACCTAATTTGGTTTTTGGGGTTTTTTTTTTGTCTTTTTGCCATTTTGGGGGACCACTCCCACAACATACGGAGGTTCCCAGGCTAGGGGTCCAATCGGAGCTGTAGCCACCAGCCTACGCCAGAGCCACAGCAACTCAGGATCTGAGCCACGTCTGCGACCTACACCACAGCTCACGGCAACGCCGGATCCTTAACCCACTGAGCAAGACCAGGGATTGAACCCGCAACCTCATGGTTCCTAGTCAGATTCGTTAACCACTGAGCCACAACGGGAACTCCTCAAGCACCTAATCTGGGACCGGCCCACACTTTACCTACATTACCCCATTTAATCCTCACAAGGCTCCAGTGAAAGACCTACCAATTCTTATTCTCATGCTGTAAATGCAAACAGGGAGGTAATTAAAAGATTAAGGTATTTTTCCAAAGACATAGCAGATTAAGCCATGGAGCTGGGGTCCAAAGCTTGGACTACTAAATCCAAATCCTGTGTTCATAACTAAATCTGAAATACAGCGGTTCAACTTCATTTTCACTGCAATGTGTTGGGGTGCGGGGGGGGGATACCTGCAGCATGTATATGTTCCTGGGCCAGGGATCAAACCTATGCCACAGCAGTGACCGGAGCCACTGCAGTGTCAATGCTGGATCCTTAACAGCTAGGTCACCAAGGAATTCCTTCATGGCAATTTTTAAGGAAGTTATCAGCTTACCAAAATCTGAATTATTTCCTCGGGCCTTTTATCCTCCACAGGTATCCCATTCACTTCCCTAAGTTCATCGCCGACGTGAATAAGACCTGAGAAACAGCAAATTCAGAAAATAAGCAGGGTTACCTACAAGAAAAGCTCTGGTTTGCAACTGTGTCCATACTTAAAGCACCATCTGGTCCCCTTAATGGATTTCAGGGTAGGAAGGAGATCTTCACACTTGTCAGGTTTCAGACGCCCAAACCTCCACAGAACAATGCATCAAAGATCACAACATCACAGTGTTGGCAAAGGAGCCAGAGCAGCAGCTTGGTCTCCGTCTAGAAATGCACATGACTTTCATCCTATAAGTACGTTTTTAAAAGGCTGCACGCTTTGACTAGTACTTTTTAAATCAGAAACACTGAAACCAGGCTTAATATAACTCTGGAAGCCCATATCAGCAAAGGCTGTAACGTGGAACTTAAATGGTTTCCCACATTTTAACCTAGAGAAAAATTTCTTTTTCTTTTCTTTGTAGGGGCGCACCTGCAACATATGGAAGATCCCAGGTGAGGGGGCAAATTGGAGCAGCAGCTGCTGGCCTACACCATAGGCACAGTAACGCTGGATCCAAGCTGTATCTGTGTGACCTACACCACAGCTCATGGCAATGCCAGATCCTTAACCCACTGAGCAAGGCCGAGGATTGAACCTGCGTCCTCATGTGTATTAGTTGGGTTTGTTACTGCTGAGTCACAACAGGACCTCTGAACACAAAGAAAAATATCTTATTACTTGCGCTATATTCTATCAAAAGACTATTATCCTCTTGGTCATAGATTGGAAATGTTACCTATAAAATCCATATGACTTGTCTATACCCGACTCACATTTAAAATCTTACCACTTCTTTTTTTTGTCTTTTTTTTGTCTTTTTTTGTCTTTTTAGGGCCGCACTCGTGGCATATGCAGGTTCCCAGGTTAGGAGTCTAATCCGAGCTGTAGCTGCTGACCTACACCACAGCCACAGCAACGCTGGATCTGAGCCATGTCTGCAACCCACAGCACAGCTCATGGCAACACCAGATCGCTGACCCACCAAGCAAGGCCAGGGATCGAACCCGAGTCCTCATGGATGCTAGTCGGGTTCATTAACCACTGAGCCACGACAGGGACTCCCTAAACTCTTACCA
Source organism: Phacochoerus africanus (assembly GCF_016906955.1). Lineage (NCBI taxonomy): Eukaryota > Metazoa > Chordata > Mammalia > Artiodactyla > Suidae > Phacochoerus > Phacochoerus africanus. The sequence continues at coordinate 44,978,031 of NC_062555.1, forward strand.
CTTCTAATGAACCCGACTAGTATCCATGAGGATCCAAGTTCCATCCCTGGCCTCGCGCAGTAGGTTAAGGATCTGGCATTGTCATGAGCTGTGGTGTAGGTAGCAGACGCAGCTCAGATCTTGCACTGCTGTGGTTGTGGTGTAGGCTGGCAGCTGTAGCTCTGCCATGGGACTGCCTCTAAAAAGCAAAAATAAAATATAAAATAAAATAAAATAACTCTTGGAGTTCCTGTTGTGGCGCAGTGGTTAACAAATCTGACTAGGAACCATGAAGTTTCGGGTTCGATCTCTGGCCTTGCTCAGTAGGTTAAGGATCCGGCGTTGCTGTGAGCTGTGGTGTAGGTCACAGACTCAGCTCGGATCCTGTGTTGCTGTGGCTGTGGCGTAGGCCAGCGGCTACAGCTCCAATTCGTCCCCTAGCCTGGGAAGCTCCATATGCTTCGGGGAGCGGCCCAAGAAATGGCAAAAAGACAAAAAAAATTAAAAAAATAAAATAAAAACTCTTACCACTTCTGTCTGCAGCTCCTCCTCTCATAATTCTGGCCACCACGATGGCTCCAGTCTGCTCGTCTTTCTTAATGGTAGCTCCCTTTTAAGAAAAAAATATATATAGTGTTGGTGGGTAAATGTGCGTATTGGGTGGTAGAAAAGGCGGCAGGCATAAGGACATTCATCAGGAAAAAGTGAAAACAGCTACAAAATAAAACCCACGGAAGTGAGGAGGCAAGAGCAATAGCCATCAGGCCACGAGCCTCACAAACACTTATTACTAGAGACAAAACTGTCCACCATGTCTGTCATCTATGATTTGGGGCACGATTCAAAGATTTTTGACAAACTCTCATCTCTTCAATACTATGGAAAGTACAAAATAGCCTCTTTTCATTATAATACACTCTCTTTGAATACTATTTGTTTTCACCCTTTTACAGTAGTTCCTCATTTCACTTTATAAGACTCTGTGGGAAGGCAGAATATACAGAGAAGGTTAAGTGAATAGAAAAAGATGATATAAACTAGAAAACTAAAACCCAGATCACCTGACTTTCCATTAGTGACCCTTTGATTACATTATTTTAGTACAGAAACTTGGCAATGTTAACCAAGAAAATGAAGAAAAAAAAAAAAGTTGTTACTCCAAGGTTTTTATGGACGCAGATTGTACCTAGTGCAAACAGAACTGACTTTCTGGCATGAAGTTAGGAAACAATTTCAAAAGGAATCCAGACATTCTTAATTTATGGATGTTCATGAGCAAATTAACTGAGCGGTCTCCGTCAAGAAATCAGGTACAGGAGTTCCCATCGTGGCTCAGCGGAAATGAATCTGACTAGCATCCATGAGGACGCAGGTTCAATCCCTGGCCTTGCTCAGTGGGTTAAGGATCCGGCATTGCCCTGAGCTGTGGTGTAGGTCGAAGATGTGGCTCAGATCCTGTGTGGATGTGGCTGTGGCGCAGGCCAGCAGCTACAGCTCTGATTCCACCCCTAGCCTGGGAACCTCCACGTGCCGTGGGTGCGGCCCTGAAAAAACAAAACAGAACAAAAAGAATATCAAGGCGCAAATGGTTACTTTGAATGCCTTTTCGTGACTTTTCTTCCAAGAACCTGGCCATGGTTTAGAAAAGCCATCCCCATCACATCATGTGGCAGAAGAGATGCACGTTAGGTGGTGGCAGAATTCACCCCCCAAAAGATGGAATTTCTCTCACATTTGTCAATAAATATATTTATAGTATTGAAAAATAGATACGGAAACAAAATTAGGACTCCATTTGTAGTCAGTGTTTTATGTATGATATTTTACTTTATATATGACAGTATCAAATACATATCTAATGACAGCAAAAAAACAGGGGGTAGGATTGACTGTGTGGCATTTCTCATCACTTAGGCATCCATTCAAGGCCAAAGACATGAATGAGTACCTCTCCGTGGTCATGAAACTCAGACCCACCAACTACTGTTATTTTCTGCTTTGAAACTGGGAACTTGGAACCAAGATAGCTGGAAATGTAATACGACTAATTACATGATTAGATCAACTTTCACTTTCATTAACAATGTGTCTTGGAGTTCCCATCATGGCTCAGTGGAAACGAATCAGACTAGCATCCACGAGGACTCAGGTTTGATCCTTGGCCTCGATCAGTGGGTTAAGGATACTGCATTATCATGAGCTGTGGTGTAGGTCGCAGCTGTGGCTCAAATCTGGCGTTGGCTGTGGTGTAGGCCAGCAGCTACAGCTCTGCTTTGGCCCCTCACCTGGGAACCTCCATGTGATGGGGAAGCAGTGCTAGAAAGACCAAAAAAAAAAAAAAAAAAGTGTCTCAAACTTTCCCACCAAAGTGGGCCTAATGGAAGAAGGATCTAGTAATCTCATTTATGATTACTTATCAGATTTTAATAGATGAAGAATTGAATCCCAAATGGTTATAATGTGTCTAAGATCAGACAACTAGGAAGCAGTAAAGTCAGGACTTGTCTAAGGCAGGCTGATCAGAACTACCGTTTGTAACCTTAGTTATCATTCCATACTGCTTACCGCAATATCCTTCTATAACCCTCCATTCATAAGCTTATAAATGCATTACTTCTGTGGTAACTCGTCTCCATGACGCAGACCATCAGTTCTTCCCTCTTTGCCATATTCCCCCATCGGGTGGTGAGAATGGTTCTGGGGCAACTAAGGCTACGAGATGCCTGAGCCTCCTAAAACACCTGCCTTGTGGGAAGCCAGCCACCATGTAAGAAACCATGAGGACAGCCATGCTGTGAAGAAGCCCAAGCCAGCCATGTGGAGATGCCACTTGTTAGAAGAGGTGCCTGAAGACCCCCCCCCCCCAACTCCCTAACCTTCCCAGCCCAGGCATCAGTCATGGGGAAGAGAAAACCCTCAGACTCTAGTCTTGGCCACTGTCTACCTACCTATGGGACTTCAAGGCCACTCCAAGGAGGCTGAACTCAAAGCCTCTGGACAAGACAAGAATCACCAGACCCTTAGCATCACCCTGGCCATCTCACTGTAATGCCCCTCTCCCACCTTGAGCAACCTGTTCCCACTCCTCCCTGGCCCCCTACCAGGAAAGGTATGTGGCCCATTCCTCACCCACCCCTATAGGGGCCTAATAGGCCCCAACCAAACAGCAAGTGTATTGTAAGACCCCTTTCTCCCCAACCAATCAGCAGGTCAGCAGGTGTATCGTGAGCCCTCTCCTCTCTCCCTGGGCTATACAAATAGACATGACCATGGCTCTTCTTGATTATCAGGAAGTCATCCCGCTGTATGAGCAGCATTTCTAAACTCAAGAAACTCTTCTTTTTTCTTTTTGTCTTTTTAGGGCTGTACCCGAGGCAACATGGAGGTTCCCAAGCTAGGAATGGAATCGGAACTGTAGCTGCTGGCCTAGGCCACAGCCACAGAAACATCAAACCCGCTGCATCTTCAACCTACACCACAACTAATGGCAATGCCAGATCCTTAACCCACTGAACAAGGCCAGAGATTGAACCTGCATCCCCAAGGATGCTAGTCAGATTCGTTTCCGCTGAGCCACAATGGGAACTCCAATAAACTCTTCTTTAAACTCTTCTTTCTCTTCATCTTGCCATGTCAGAAAATTCTTTTTCTGACCCTCAGGCCTGGACCATGACACTACATACAAGGGACTCTAAGGAGCCTTGCCAACCTCCAAAATTGTGAGGGGTAATAATGTATTATTGTCTGAGCTACAAAATTGGGGTGGGGGGGTTTAAAAACAGAATTAGGGAACTGAGAGAAATCTCTTGCTCCACTACGGACTGTAGTGTTTTTCAGGATGGAACCACCCAGTCTGCGGTGCTCAATGCTGGCCCCTCGGATTTATGCAGTGGTTCAGTGAAGTCAACAAACATTTACCGAGGCCCTACTATGTGCCAGCCTCTGGTCTAAGGGCTTCTGATACCTTGGTGAAAGAAAAAACCCAAATGTGTCTTCCCCTCATGGAGCTTATATTCTCACGAGGGAGACAGACAACACACAGAAGATGGAACAATGAGATCTCTGCTACGTATGGTAGAAGGTGGAAAACACGATGGGCACCTGAAGGGGACAGGCAGGGAGAAGACAGATGAGATGTAAGGAGGTGGGTCTCCGTGCAAAGCTGGCATCTGAGCAAGGAAGACTGGAAGGAAGATTAAGAAGGAGGCAAAAGCTTCAAAGTTACAACCTAAGTGGTTTGTCAAGAATTAGGATGGGAGTTCCCACTGTGGCTCAGCAACTTAAGAACCTGACCAGGATTCATGAGGATGTGGATTCAATCTCTAGCCTCATTCTGCAAGTTAAAGATCCTATGCTGCCAGAAGCTGTGGTGTAGGTTAAAGGGCATAGATGCTGCTCAGATCTGGTGTTGCTGTGGCTGTGGCATAGGTCACAGCTGCAGCTCCAATTCGACCCCTAGCCTGGAAACTTCCATATGCTGCAGGTGTGGCCTTTGAAGGAAACAAAAAAAAATATTTATTTATTTATTTAAAAAAAGAGAAGGAGTTCCTGTTGTGGCTAAGCAGTAATGAACCTGACTAGGATTCATGAGGATGTGGGTTCCACCTCTGGTCTTGCTCAGCGGGTTAAGGATCTGGCGGTGCCGTGACCTGTGGCGTAGGTCAAAGATGCAGCTTGGATCTGTCATTGCTGTGGCTGTGGTGTAGGCCAGCAGCTATAGCTCTGATTCAACCTGTAGCCTGGAAACGTCCACATGCCGTGGGTGTGGCCAAAAAAAGCAAAAAAAAAAAAAACAACCAAAAGGAGTTCTCTTCTGGCACAGTGGGTTAAGGATCCAGTGCTGTCACTACAGAGGCTTGGGTTGCTGCTGTGGTTCAGGTTGGATCCCTGGCTGGGAACTTCCACAAGCTGCGGGCATAGCCAAAAAACAACAACAACAAAAAAAGACTCAAAGAAAGGTTCAGAAGAGGAACTGACCCTGGAAGCCACTGACACACGAGTAGCTTTTTTTTTTTTTTTAATTTTATTACAGTTGATTTACAATGTTCCATCAATTTCTGCTGTACAGAAAAGTGACCCAGTTATACATATATATACATTCTTTTTCTCACATTATCCTCCATCATGTTCCATCACGTGATTGGATAGAGTTCCCTGTGCTGTACAGCAGGATCTCATTACTTATCCACTCCAAATATAATAGTTTGCATCTACGAACCCTAACAAATGGCTTTTAAAGCCAAGGGCTGGAAGAAATCATTTCCAGAAGATGCAGAGAAAAAGAAAAAAAAAACACTCCAGCACTTAGAGGATCTGTTATAGACCCGGATATGTATTTACATATAAATACAGATGGGGACCCTGAAATAGACATGCTTACTGTGTGCTGATTCTGCTTTCCTGGAGGGTAAACTGGGGACCTGGGAAACAATCTTCGACCTGAACTAGCACTTGACTCAGTCTTTTCGATCCCTTCATTCTTGATGATTTTCTATTTCCATACTCTTATTATCACAATTCCTTGCTGAATTCCTAGTGCAATGTACTTGCATGAAAGTAAGATCAAAACACAATAAAACAGAGCATGTTAACACTGCAACAGAGTCCATGTTCTAATGGCTTACTCTGAAAATGCAGAATCTGTTTCTCACATATTTTCTTACATAGCAGCTTTAGATTTATTTTATGTGATTTTTTTGTTTTTTGTTTTTTTTGCTTTATGGGCCGCATGTGCTGCATAGGGCAGTTCCTAGGCTAGGGGTCAAATGAGACCTATAGCTGCCAGCCTACACCATTGCCGCACCAAAGCAAGATCTGAGACCTGTCTGAGACCCCTACAACACAGCTCACGGCAACGCCAGATCCTTAACCCCCTGATTGAAGCCAGGGATCAAATCCACATCCTCGTGGATACTAGGGGGGTTCGTTACCGCTGAGCCACTGAGACTATGGAACGGGAACTCCATATTCTGTGTGATTTTGAGGACAAACAGAGTATAAAGAACTTTAGCTTAGATTGAGAAATTGACATTCTGGTTAGATTTTTCTGGTTAATGGTTTAGGAATGAGATCTGCTACGACTGGGCCATCATGGTCTCCCCAGTAAAAATTGCAACACTGCCTTTCCAAAAACACTGCCAACACCGTAAGTCCTCCTTAAACAGGTGGCCCAGTCGACCTCAGGTTGGAAGCAAGTGTCTTCAAGGATGATCTACCAAAATTTGGCATCAAGAAGACCTGAGACCTGTCTGACAATCTAGATTCCCAAGCCCCACCTGAAGCCTGTGATGTGGTCTCTTAGGGCTAGAAGCCCGGATGTCTGCATTTTAAGGAAGCATCTCCAGTAATTCTAATAATACCAAAGTTTGAGAATCACTGCCCTAAAAGACATCAAAGGAAAACCCGTGCAAGAAACACTGAAAATGTTGGATCATCATCCACTCACTAATAGAATTTCCTCCTCTTATGCTTGTCTAACAATTCCACTGAGCCAGGCAGGGATCGAACCTGCATCCTCATGGATACTATGTTGAGTTCTTAACCCGTTGAGTCACATCACAAACTTCTAAAAATTAATCTTCTGGATAAAACAGATATAAATTGCTCCAAACTCACAAGGGAGGGAAAACGCTCCATTCCTTGCATCCTGACCAGTGTTTTTCTCTCCCCTTCTCTCAGGACTTTTATCCATTCCCTTCCCTCAAACTATCAGCCCTTCTCCTTTCCATTCGCAAATACCTAGGTGATCTTTTCACTTCCTCTTCCCCCAGGAAACCATTCTCTCCTTAAAGCTAGAGCTACCTTAAACTTTATACCTTATCATTCTAAGCAGTTATATAATGCCTGCATAATGCAAAGAACTTAAAAGGCATTTAGAATACATTAGATGTCAGGTGATATTCAAAACACTCCCAAAGAGACTCATCTCCTGATTTTTTTTTTTTTTTTTGTCTTTTAAGGGCTGCACTCACAGCATATGAAGATTCCCAGACTAGGGGTTGAATCGGAGCTGTGGCCGGCCTACAGCACAGCCACAGCCACAGCCACATGGGATCCAAGCCAAATCTGCAACCTACACCACAGCTCACAGCAACACCGGATCCTTAACCCACTGAGCGAGGCCAGGGATCAAACTCATGGATGCTAGTCGGGTTCATTAAGCACTGAGCCACAACGGGAACTCCCTGATTCTTTTTTTTTTTTTTTTAATTAGAGTTGATTTACAATGTTCTGTCCATTTCTGCTCTACAGCAAAGTCCTAGATATACACATATTCTTTTTCTGATATTATCCTCCATCATGTTCCACGGCAAGTGACTAGATATTGTTCCCTGTGTCTGATTTTCTGATAAGAGGCCTGCCTGCAGCTGAGATGTTCAGTGACTTGCTCTAGTGAAGATACAGAGCAAATAAGTGGCACCACAAAACCTCCCACCGAGGTTACCTAATGCATGCCTGGTGTTTATTTCAGCTCCTTATACCTAGTCTGACAACAGAACTACATTCTTAAATAACACTCACTGATAACCTAACCCCTTGATTGCTAAATCTCTTTTTTGGTTTTTTTGGCCACACCTGTGTCACATGAAAGTTCTCAGGCCAGAGATCAAATTCGCACCACAGCAGTGACCAGAGCCACGGCAGTGACAACGCCTGATGCTTAATCCACTGCACCGTAAGGGAACTCCTGACTGCTAAACCTTACATCTCCTCCTGAATCATTTGCCAAACATCTCCTGACTGTCCACTTGCTAGGATTTGTTTTCAGGTTGGCTTCTCTAACATTGCCTATTTCTGAGTCTTATTGCTCGAACTCATTCTACAAAGATAGTTCAGACTCTTAATTTTCTCTTGGTCTTTGCTTCCTGCTTCCCTTTGGCAGCTGCAGCTTTTCTAATGACCGCCTCAAAATGACAGAGGACAAGTGACAAATATAAAAAATAAAATAAATATTTTCGACTTTTCTGGGTAGTGCATTTTTTTAAACTTGAAATTTATTCACCCAATAATCCTACTTCACCTTTACAATAATTGTCAACTCAAGAAAATACACTAATTACACATTTGGGTGGAAAAAAGGTTCAAGACAAGTAATTCTCACTTGATTCACATTCCTATGTTACAACGATACTGAACATCTTAATACTTTCTTCAAGAGGCTCAACAAACAATTGTGGGTATTTCTTCACCCCAGTTAGAGGTTCTGTTTTCTATGGGAAGTTTTTATTTATTTTTAATACATCCCCTTGAACAAAGATCACGTAAACTCTGATTGACTAGGAAGGTGAAGAGTCAGTGACTAAAATAATTTTTTTAAGTAACATATTGTATTATATTCCAGATATAAGTGATATCATATGGTAATATACAGCAAAAATGAACCTACCTACAGAAGAGAAACAAACTCATGGACTTAGAGAACAGACTTGTGGCTGCCAAGAGGGAAGGGGAGGGAGTGGGATGGGCTGAGAGTTTGGGATTAGTAGATGCAAACTGTTATATTAGGAGTGGATAGCAATGAGATCGTGCTGTATAGAACAGGAACTATATCTAATCACTTGTGGTGGAACATGATGGAAGATAATGTAGGAAAAGGAATGGATATATGTATATGTATGACTGATTCACTTTGCTATACAGCAAAAATTGACAGAAAAAATAAAAATCTTAAAAAATAAAGTAACTTAAAAGTACTCAAAATTACTTTGAATTGCATTAAATATAGAAAACTTGGGCGTTCCCTGGTGGCCCAGCATGTCACTGCTGTGGCTCAGGTCACTGCTGTGGTATAGGTTCAGGTTTGATCCCTGGCCTGGGAACTTCTACATGCAGTGGGCACGGTCAAAAAAAAAAAAAAAAACCAAAGAAAGAAAGAAAGAAAACCAAAACCTACAGTTTAAAAAAGTTAACTACATATGTTGGTGAAAAGAACCTTTTACTAATTCACTTTTTGTTTTTGGGGGTTTTTTTGGATTTTTAGGGCTGTACCCAAGGCATATGGAAGTTCCCAGGCTAGGGGTCGAATCGGAGCTGCAGCTGCCAGCCTACACCACAGGCACAGCAATGTGGGATCCAAGCCATGTGTGCAACCTACGCCACAGCTCTACACCATAGCTTACAGCAAGAATAGAATCTCAACACACTGAGTGAGGCCAGGGGTTGAACCCACACTCTCATGGATACCAGTCAGGCTCATTACTGCTGGGCCACAATGGGCACTTCCTACTAATTCACTTTTAAATAACTAAGAAATAAAGAGAAAAAAAGAATTAGTTCCTGTAAGAATGGGCAGATAAGCAGAATGGGAATTACGGATGAAATGAAATGGAACTAAAAATCTTTTTTTTTTTTTTCTGGCCTTACCCTCAGCACATGGAGGTTCCCCAGGCTAGGGACTGAATCTGAGCTGCAGCTGCAGCAATGCTAGATCCTTTAACCCACTGCACTGGGCCAGGTATTGAACCTGCGCCTCTGCATCAACCTGAGCTGCTGCAATCAGATTCTTAACCCACTGTGCCAGAGTGGGAACTGCGAACTAAATTTTCTTTTCTTTTTTTTTCTTTCTTTTTCTTTTTCCAGCCACAACCACAGCGTTTGGAAGTTCCTTGGCTAGGGATTGAATCGAAGCCACAGCTGCAGTGTACACCACAGCCACAGCAACTCAGGATCCTTAACCCACTGAGGGAGGAGGCTAGGTTCTCAGGCTGGGAGTCTAATTGGAGCTGTAGCCACCGGCCTATGCCAGAGCCACAGCAGCGCCAGATCCGAGCTGCATCTGTGACCTACACCAGCGCCAGATCCGAGCTGCGTCTGTGACCTACACCACAGCTCACGGCAGCGCTGGATCCTTAACCCACTGAGGGAGGCCAGGGATCAAACCTGCATCCTCATGGATGCTAGTCAGATTGGTTTCCACTGAGCCACAATGGGAACTCCCACGAACCAAAATTTTTAAAAACCCCAAATTAGAAGGGAAGTGGAGAGGAAAATGCTAATAAGTACTTTACAAAGTGGTCAGATTACACCATGAAACCAGAAACGGAACAATTCTGATAAATGCTTATAATAGCCCCTGGATATACAAATAATACAGAATGTAGTATAGAAGGAAAAAACTAGTATTGGAAGAAAAAGAGTTGAGTTTGGATCCTGGTTCTATCATTCAATTGCTTTACTGCTTTGAATATCAGTTTCTTAGGCTGTCAAAATACAAGAATGGCACCACCCCTGAGGATTGAAGAGAACCAGTATGTAAAGTACAGAAACGGTGCCCAGCAGCTACTATGTTATCAACTGCCATTTGCATTGAGAACACAAAAATGTCTTAAATACAATAAAAGGGCCACAACACATGGAAAGCCAAGTGCTAGATTGCGTATGACGTTTACTTTTCTTATGAATGTATGTTCATAAAAATACAGATATACGCTGCTGTTAACAAGTGCCCACAAATTCAGTGGCTTGATACAACATAAATATAACATATATTACAGCTCTGGAGGGGGGAAGGCGAAAATGAAAATGATGAGCCAAAATCAAGGGGTCAGCCAGGGCTGCCTTCCTCCTGAAGGATCTAAAAAGGAAACTGGGGAGTTCCCATCGTGGCTCAGTGGAAACCAATCTGACTAGCATCCATGAGGATGCAGGTTTGATCCCTGGCCTCGCTCAGTGGGTTAAGGATCCGGCGTTGCTGTGAGCTGTGGTGTAGGTCACAGACGCAGCTCGGATCTAGCACTGCTGTGGCTCTGGCATAGGCCGGTGGCTACAGCTCCAATTAGACCCCCAGCCTGAGAACCTCTATATGCAGCGGGTACAGCCCTAAAAAGGACAAAAAATAAATAAAAAATAAATAAAAATGAATGCAATTTATAACCAAAGAATGCCTGTCATTTTATTTGGCTCCAGTTTAATTTTTCTAAATCATATTCTTACAGGTGAATGCTCAATTTATTTGAAAGTTTGAGGACACAGAGGAAGTATACTTTTTTTTTTTTGTCTTTTTGCCTTTTCTAGGGCCACTTCCTGCGGCATATGGAGGTTCCCTGGCTAGGGGTCGAATCAGAGCTGTAGCCACCAGCCTACGCCAGAGCCACAGCAATGCAGGATCCAAGCTGCATCTTCGATCTACACCACAGCTCACAGCAACGCCGGATCCTTAACCCACTGAGCGAGGCCAGGGATTGAACCCTCAACCTCATGGTTCCTTAGTTGGATTCGTTAACCACTGTGCCACGATGGGAACTCCGAGGAAGCATACTTTAAAGAGAGGAAGAGGAACTCCCACTGTGGCCCAATGGGATCGTAAGCATCTCTGTAGCACTAGGACACGGGTTCGATCCCCAGCCCAGCACAGTGGGTTAAAGGATCCAGCGACACAGGTCACAGCTGCAGCTCAGATCTGATTCCTGGCCCAGGGTCTCCAGAAATAAACGGTATGGTCCCGTCACATATGGCTTTATCATGACATCTACTCCTCTCTGAGCACAAGATGTAGACCGGCACTCACCAGTGGTTCTCTGTTTTTGACCAGACGAATGATTTTTACTGAGTCTTCCTCATCATCAATATCTTCAGGCATGGGAGGCAACACCGGATCATAACTCTTCTGAGCCACAGTGTCATGTGCAGACAGCAGCGCCTGTGAAAGTCAAGGTAAAGACGGTAGTCAAATATGACCCACACAGCCCACTATACGGAAAAGCACACCGATGGTGCAAATCCGACACAGCAGTGGCAAGAAGATAACTGCTGGGAAAGGAGCCGCTCATAGGTGGGGTATGTGTGGAAGAGCAGAGGCAGGCCTTCCTGTTGTGGCTCAGCGGAAACGAACCTGACTAGTATCCATGAGGATGCAGGTTCGATCCCTGGCCTTGGCTCAGTGGATTAAGCATCTGGCATTGCAGTGGCTGTGGCAGCTGCAGCTCTGATTTGACCTCTAGCCTGAGAACTTCCATATGCTGCAAGTGCAGTGCTTAAAAGAAAATAAATAAATAAATAAAAGAGCAGAGGCAGCTCTGCTCAGCCGTTAATGGACAAGAACTGGGAGAAAGTACATCTTCTCACCTGGGTGTTCTCTGGCTCATCCTTAGAAAGGTGGCAGTTTGGGGAGGTGGGGGGGGGGGTGTTACTTGTTAAAAGAAGAGAAAATGAGGCTAGTAAGAATCTGAGAAAACTACTTATGTATTTTTCCTTTGCTTCTGTTAGAAGAAAACACAAAAGCAAGTGATCAACATGACTGACTAGTTTCATACTTTTTATTTTTTGCCTGAGCACGTGGTATGTGGAAATTCCTCGGCCTAGAATCAAACCTGCACCACAGCAGTGACCAGAGCCACTAAAGTGACTATGCAGGATCCTTTATTCACTGCGCCCCAAGAGAACTCCACTTTCACTCGTTTGCTCACTTTGTTTTTTGGGGGTTTTTTTAGGGCCACACCCATGGCATATGGAAGTTTCCAGGCTAGGGGTTGAAATCAGAGCTGAAGCTGCAGGCCTACACCACAGCCACAGCAACACCAGCTCCAAGCTGCGTCTGCGACCTGCACCACAGCTTATGGTGTTGCCAGATCCTTAATCCGCTGAGCAGGGCCAAGGATGGAACCCATGTCCTCAGGGATACTAGTCGGGTTTGTTATTGTCGAGCCAAAAGAGGAACTCTCATCTTCTCACTTTTAAATTATTTTGTGTAATGAGTGAAAAATATATGTGTAAAAGAATAATAGTATTTCTAGTCACAACGATTATGATGATAAAACTCCACACAACACTGTCCTATTGTCATTAGAGACCCAAGATAAGAAAAGCACTGGAACGCTTTCATGTCACTACTCTTAGGGGTGACTGGGTCCAGACTTTCAACTGGCAATCGCTCCAATCTTATCTTCTTTTTTTTTTTTTGTCTTTTTGCCTTTTTTCTAGGGCTGCTTCCATGGTATATGGAGGTTCCCAGGCTAGGGGTCGAATCAGAGCTGTAGCTGCCAGCCTACACCAGAGCCACAGCAATGCGGGATCCGAGCCGCGTCTGCAACCTACACCACAGCTCATGGCAACGCCAGATCCTTAACCCACTGAGCAAGGCCAGGGACCGAACCCGCAACCTCATGGTTCCTAGTCGGATTCATTAAGCACTGCGCTATGACGGGAACTCCTCCAATCTTATCGTGTATGCACTCTCCTCGTCACTCTTGCTCATGGAGGCCTGGCCCAAACACACCCAATATACAAGGAGAGCCAGGGGATACTCGGTCTTGCACCACCATCTTCTTGGCTTTCATATATGCTCATCGCTTTTAACCACAGTTACATTTTTTTTTTTTCTTTTTGGCTATACCCATGGCACATGGAAGTTCCCTGGCCAGGGGTCAAATCTGAGCCATGGCTGTGACCTACACCATAGCTGCAGCAATGCTGGATCCTTTGACCCACTGCACCGGAGCCAAGGATTGAACCCTCGCCACTGCAAAGACAACAGTTAACCTGCTGCAGCACAGCAGGAACCCCCATAGTTACATTTTTATGTTCATATACTTATTTTTATTTTTAATTTATTATTTTTTTAGGGCTACACCCGTGGCACATGGAAACTTCCAGGCTAGGGGTCAAATGGAAACTGCCCACCTACGCCACAGCCACACCATATCCAAGTCTCATCGGAGACCTACACCACAGCTCACAGCAATGCTGGATCCTTCAACCCACTGCATGGGGACAGGGATCAAACCCGCATCCTCATAGATACCAGTCAGGTTCATTACTGCTGAGCCACAACAGGAACTCCTTATGTGCATATATCTAATATCAGCTATTTATGAAACGGAAGCTCTAAGATGGCAAAGAGATGGTGGCGACTTTTTAATTCAGCTCATCAACAATAACATATATATGGAAAAGTACACAATTCATAAGCATCTAGCATGAAAGTCTTCGAAATGCGTATGTCCACATAAGTACCCCCCAAAAAAGAAACACAACATTAGCTGCACCCTAGACTCCCCAAGCATGCCCCTTCCTAGTCATCACAGCCTCTATTCTGGGGGAAGATCATAGTTCTGCCTCTATTTAAATACTGCATAAACAGACACGTAAGTAGACAGTCTTTCTTCCCCAGAGACTAAGTTAGTGAGATTTACTGCACTGGGTGCTCCGTTGCATGGTCTCTTTACCCATTATGCCTTTGAGGGACACCGAGGTTGTTTCTGGCTTTTCGCTGTCATAAATGGTGTTGCTGTAAATATGTCATATCTGTTGATGCACAGATACCTAAACTGGGGTTTAGTATACTCAAGGGTAGAATGTCTGGGTTGCTCAACATACAAAAGAAAAAGGATTTTAAAATGACTACACACTCTCCACGAGAAACAATGTCAGCCCCAAGGCAACAGGGCAACACCTTGAAAATACTCAAATAAAACTATGGTCAACCTAAAATTCTATACCCAGCAAAAATACCTTTTAAAAAAGAAAGAATGTTGAGGACTTTTTAAAGACATACAAAAGCTGGAGGAATTCTTCGCCAGCAGATTTGCATTACCAAAAACGTTATGAGAAGTCTTTCTGACAGGAGGAATAACTGCAGATGGGAACACAGATTTATAAAGAGGAATAAAAGGCACCAGAAATAACCTGGGTATCTACTGTAATTGTCATGTAATTAGAGTAAGACTAGCAAGGCTCACTAATGAACATATTTTAAAATAAAGTGAATATTATAGTTGTTAGGCAATATTAAAACACCTGCTATGTATCTTTCCTCCTTAGCTTTGTGTTCATTTTTATATCTGGATTCAAAAAAATACTCTTAAGATCTATCCATCAAATTCAACATTTTGAACATTTTTTACTTTATAAATAGTTTTGGTTAGCAACATTTTTATTTTGGACAGCTGAAAGTAACATGGTATTCCATTTTTCTGTTTTAACCATGGTGACTTTATTCTTCACTATACAGATTTTCCTCTCAGAAGGCAATACCTAAATGAAAATTGTGTTTCCATATGCCATAACCACCAATCACAACTGATGGGTTTACCTGTTGCTTAGAAGAATCCACAGGAAATTGAACACTGGGCTTTGTAACTCATCAGGCTCACAAGCTCTCAGTGCCTTGTACCCCCTGGAGTCAATTCTATGTCCTAAATATCTGTCAGGTCCTTAGAATTAAGTATCTAACCCAGAAGGATGAGTATCCCTGATTTATTCCTCCAGAAGGAAGCATAATGTTCCCCTTTAGCTACTTTAATGAAGTCTCATCCATTCTGCATGCCGGGGCAGTGAGTAATTTCTGGTAAGTGAATGTTTTGGAAAGCTGAAAAATTACAACAAATCTTTTTATTTTATTGCCCTTTTAAAAATCTACCAAATTTCCCGACTTCCTAAATTATAATACCATGTCCTTGAGATGATGTCACTTCACCTCTATCAAAAATGAGCCACTGAATTACAACTCAGAGAGGCTGATTTGCCTTTAATATGGCAATGTGATGCCTAGGAGTGGTTTTTATTTATTAATGACTCTTTGCTTTCCCTGGAAGCAAAGTCCCTCATCAATGTCCCTAAATGCCACTGGTATTACTGTTCCTGCCCCTCCACCACTGCAGCAAGCTTTTAGAACCTGTGACATTTATGTGGGCCTTCTGTGACAAAGCCATCACCCTTTTCTCATCATGTAGTTTCTTCCATAATGAGGTATTTTTCCTGGACTTTAAGATCTGGACAATAAGACTGGGTTTGTGTAGACATTATTGAATAATTTTATTTTTTGGTATGTGGCAACTGAACAACTCATTCAAAGATTCAAAGACTAGGTATAATCCAATACAGTAAGTAGCACATTTTATACCCTACTTATAATGGGGGGGAGTGTATGTATAATATCAAACAAAAATGAAAGGTAATGCAGCCATTTAGGAGTAGAGACCTGCTGGAGTTCTCTCGTGGCACAGCAGGTTAAGGATCAGGCATGTCACTGCAGTGGCTTGGGTTGCTGCTTTGGTACAGGTTCGATCCCTGGTCTGGGAAATTCCATGTGCCGCAGGTGC
Source organism: Phacochoerus africanus (assembly GCF_016906955.1). NCBI lineage: Eukaryota > Metazoa > Chordata > Mammalia > Artiodactyla > Suidae > Phacochoerus > Phacochoerus africanus. Next base: position 44,994,047 of record NC_062555.1, read on the forward strand.
AGCCAAAAAGAATAAAAATAAAATAAAATAGTAGTTACTCCTAACGGTATATGAACACAACTAACAGAAGAAATACAACTTCAATAAGCATGTGAAACAGTGTTCATCTTCACTAATAAAGCAACAAGAACAGGGGCTTCTCCTTTTCCATAGTCTGAATTCAAAATATGATTACTTTTTTCTGTTCATTTTAAAGTTTTGATCAAGTCACACTGTAAAAGGTAAAATTAAAGTCAAAATAGCAAACTATCACACCTTATTAAAGATAATATCATAAATCATTTATAAGGTTATTGTTTCAACCTCATGTATGGATTTTTAAAAACTTTCTCTGCAAACGTGTGTGTGTATGTGTCCATCTGTCCCTGAACCTGTCCCTGAGGTTGTAAATGCCTTTTCACTATCCCATGATTATGTTTTTTTTTTTTTTGGTCCTTTTAGGGTCACACCTATGGCACAGGGAGGTTCCCAGGCTAAGGGTTGAATCAGAGCTGTAGCTGCCGGTCTATGCCACAGCCACGCCAGATCCGAGCCACATCTGCAGCCTGTACCACTAGCTCATGGCAACACCGGATCCTTAACCCACTGATTGAGGCCAGAGATTGAACCTGTGTCCTCATAGACTCTAGTCAGATTCATTTCCACTAAGCCACAACAGAAACTCCATGGTTTAATTTTTACACTTTGATCTTTAATCAACTTGGAATTCATTCACATAGCAGTCTTTCTTATTTTCCCCAAATAATTAACCAGTTGTCCCAACACCTCATATTGAAGTTACGCCCAATTCCATCCATCCCCCACTTTTTTGCCTCCATCCCTCGCATCCTTTGTGAGAACCACAATCATGTTCCACCAGAATAATTTCACAGGCTCTGAACTTGCCCTCCTCCACGCGCTCCTCCTACCCTGCTCCACCCACGCCCCATGAACCTGCTGTGTGTGCTACGTTCAGAGTGATTGTGTCACCTGCTTATTTCAGTCCTTCCAATACTTTCCACTGCTCTTAGGATGCAATCCAAATGTTTTCATAGGCTCACAGTTAGAGCAGCCATTTCACTTATCATCTAACTAAGGAAACACCTGGAATTAAAAGGGAGGCTATTTATTTGCAGCAACATGGATAGACCTAGAGATTCTCGTACCAAGTGAAGTTAGTCAGACAGTGAAAGACAAACATCACATGATATCATTTATCATTTATATGTTGAATCTTAAAAAAAGGGGGATACAAATCAACTTATTTGCAAAACAGAAAATAATCACAGACACCAGGAGCTCCCATCATGGCTCAGTGGTTAACAAACCCCACTAGTAACCATGGGGTTGTGGGTTCGATCCCTGGCCTCACTCAGTGGGTTAAGGATCTGGCGTTGCTGTGAGCTGTGGTGTGGATCACAGAAGCAGCTCAGATCCCACTTTGCTGTGGCTCTGGCGTAGGTGTAGGCCAGCAGCTACAGCTCCAATTAGACCCCTAGCCTGGGAACCTCCATATGCCACAAGTATGGCTCTAAAAAGACAAAAAAAAAAAAAAAGAATCACAGACACTGAAAAACTTAGGGGGTTACCAAGAAGGACGGGTGGGGATGGGAAGGGATGGACTGGGGACATATGGACACTGAGGTATATGGAACGATTGGCCAACAGATGTTGAGCACAGAGAATTCTACCCAGTCTTCGGTGATAATCCATGTGGGAAAACAATCGGAAAGAGACTGGATATGTATATATGTGTGACTGGGTCACTTTATTGTACAGCAGAAATTATCACAGCTTTGTAAATTAACTATACTTCAATAAAACTTTAAAAAAAAAATAGGGAGCTCTCTCAGCTCAGCAGTAACAAACCTGACTAGTATCCATGAGGACGCAGGTTCGATCCCCGGCCCTGCTCAATAGTTAAGGATCCAGTGCTACCATGAGCTGCAGTGCAGGCCACAGACATGGTTTGGATCCCACGTGGCTGTGGCTGTGGTGTAGGTGGCAGCTGCAGCTCTGATGCGACCCCTAGTCTGGGAACTTCCATATGCCGTGGGTGCGGCCCCCCAAAAGCAAAACAAACAAAAAACCGGGGTGGGAGGGTAGGCCATTAATAACAGTGGAACTATGGGCGAAAACCAGACTGTCCTGGGCAAACCCGGACGTAGGTCCCCTATTCAAAGGCTCTCCTGTTGCCCTAAACTCTTGCCCTTCCTCTTTCATAAGCTACTGTCCAACCATATACAGCTGACTTAACGTCCTCGGACTGGACAAGTGATTTTCTTTGTAGGACTTTCACCTTACCCGCAATCTCTATTTCTTGCATGCCATTCTCAATAAGGTGCTTACCAAGCTCCCAGCTACCCTCCCCGTGGTCCGGTGAATATCAACGACCCACGTGCTGCTGAAGACCCAGGGAAGAAAGTTTCAGCGCATCCTTTAGTCTCCTCTAAGCTCCTCACTTTCCACACGCTCTGTCTCAGCACCAAGCAACCCATCTGCACTGACCAGACCTTTGTTCTTCTTGAACTAAAATGTAATCAATCTCTTCTTCACCAGTCAATTCCTCATGTTACTACTCAGAGTTCATTCACCCCTTACAGACATACCTTCATGTATTTTATATTTCCTTATAGGCTTATAAATCATAGTCCATGTTTTCACTTTATCTTTTGCTTAATGCTTTCTCTTTTTTATTTTATTTTTTTTAATTTAATTATTTATTTTGGTCTTTTTGCCTCTTCTAGGGCCGCTCTCGTGGCATATGGAGGTTCCCAGGCCAGGGGTCTAATTGGAGCTGTAGCCACCGGCCTACGCCAGAGCCACAGCAACTCAGGATCCGAGCCCCATCTGTGACCTACACCACACAGTTCACGGCAACGCCGGATCCTTAACCCACTGAGCAAGGCCAGGGATCAAACCCGCAACCTCATGGTTCCTAGTTGGATTCGTCAACCACAACGGGAACTCCAATACTTTTTTTTTTTTTTAATATTGCCTTTTGACTATATATATAGCACAGTTCCAAAGGAGATTTTTCAAGGAGGGTAAAACACATCAGTTTTTGCATCTAGGTGGACATTTTCTTTCTTTCTCTCTTTCTTTCTGTCTCTCTTTCTTTCTTTCTTTTAATTTAGGGCTGCACCCTTGGCATATGGAGGTTCCCAGGCTAGGGGTCAAATCAGAGCTCAGCGGCCGGCCTACGCCACAGCCACAGCCGCATCAGATCTGAACCGCGTCTGAGACTACACCATAGCTCACAGCAACGCCAGAACCTGAAGTGCTGTGGCTGAGGCGCAGGCTGGCAGCTAGGATTTCCCATTGCGGCTTAGCGGTAATGAACCCGACTAGTATCCATGAGGTTGCATGTTCAGTCCCTGGCCCCACTCACTGCATTAAGGATCTGGCATAGTCATGAACTGCGGTGTGGGTCACAGATGTGGCTTGGATCCCTACACCACAGTTCATGACGAGGCCACAATGGGAACTCCTAGGTGTTCCCATTTTCATTCAACAGTATACAGAGCATTAACAGAAACTGTGATATAACTAATCATTTAAATTACATAATTACCAGTCCACATGTAATCCTGACTCCTGGAACAGTATTTTACATACAATTGCAGTACTATCAAGTCCAAAATATGTAGGTTATGGGATTTCATGCATTAATGACCTCAGAATTCACAGGAAATTTTCCAAATGCCTTCTGCTGACTAATCACACTTGGAGGAAAAATGAGTGATGAACTTGCAAAGAAAATGGCAGGAAGGGAGTTCCCGTCATGGCTCAGTGGTTAACGAAGCTGATTAGTATCCACGAGGACTTGGGTTCGATCTCTGGCCTCGCTCAGTGGGTTAAGGATCCGGCATTGCTGTGAGTTGTAGCTTAAGTCTCAGATGCAGCTTGGATCCTGCGTTCTGTGGCTGTGGCACAGGCTGGCAGCTACAGTTCCGATTCAACTCCTAGCCTAGGAACCTCCATATGCCATGGATGTGGCCTTAAAAAGCAAAAAAAAAAAAAAAAAAGAAAGAAAAGAAAAGAAAACGGCAGGAAGAATTGAAATGGACCTCCCAAGAGTTTACTGGTCTTTACACTGGAAAACTCCTTGGCTCTGTAAAATGGCAGGATGTATTAAAACACAAACTGGTAGAGGAAGGACAGGAAATGGGGAGGAAAAGGAAGAGAAATGCTGAAAAAAATCCTACAGAGGAGTTCCCGTCGCGGTGCAGTGGTTAACGAATCCGACCAGGAACCATGAGGTTGTAGGTTCGATCCCTGCCCTTGCTCAGTGGGTTAAGGATCTGGTATTGCCATGAGCTGTGGTCGCAGACGTGGCTCAGATCCCGTGTTGCTGTGGCTGTGGTGTAGGCCGGTGGCTGCAGCTCTGATTAGACCCCTAGCCTGGGAACCTCCATATGCCACGAGAGCGGCCCTAGAAAAGGCAAAAAGACAAAAAAAAAAAAATCCTACAGAGAAACAAATTCTGTTGTCAAATATGCTGGTACACATTTACTAGCCAAGTAAAATGAACCTGAAGAAAATCACAAACAGGTCCTGTGTTCTGGACTGGAGAAGAAAGATGACCTTGACGCTCCATGCTACTTGCCCACTGAAATCCTGAACTTCCCAATTTAAGTCCTTTCTGGACTGTCACAACATTATCATCAACAGCTCAACTCTTTTTCTCTAATGGGATGTGGGCAATTAAAATACGGTGCACTAGTTGAAAACACATTTACTTGAAAATTGCTGCTCAAAACCGGACTCCTCTGCAGTCCCAGAAAGGGACTCTTTCCAGAGATATTTGTTACAGGGGTCGCACGTCCTCACCTTCACATTGGGTTTTGACAGCAGTTTCAACAGCTCTCTGGTCTCACTGCTTAGTGGCCCGTTCTGAAGTTCCTCTGCCAGCTGCAAGGAGATCACAGTGACACCAACAAGAGTTAGTCTGGGTGGAGCTGAAGATCCATCCTGCCACTACGCGGTGATTAAAGGAGAAGCCAGCATGACAGCAAACACAATAAATCATGGCTCTTCTTCTGAGGCTCTTCCTCAGTGGCCCTGATCCCAGCCCAGGCTGAGCACCACTCAAGAAACTGTATCAGCCAGATCACCTTCTGATTTACGGCAATGAGGGCAGATCCTAGCACTTCATCTACAAAATGGTCTTTTGCAAGCAGACAAAGGACCACTTGTAAAAAGGGCTGGACCAAGCTCTGACACACAAAAAAAAAGAAAAAAAAAGGAAAAAGGAAAAAAAAAACAGCAAAAAAGAACCTCTGAATGAGGTGGTGAAAACCACTAGGTTTCCAAAAACCCACAGTGGCTTGCTGCTGGAGAGCTGGGGTAAAAAGAACAAGAATGCCTCTAAAAGAGCAAATGATCTGAAACTTTTATTATGTTTACCTACACAGTCTGTTAAATGTAAACCAGGCTAATCATAAAATGACTTATAAGAGGTTGACAAGTTGGCCGGTATCAAAAATGCTGACTGTTCTGCTAGCATGATCATAAATTCTCATTTGTCAGTTCCAGTTAAAGAAAGTGATGGGACTTTGGTTTTTGGGTTTTTTGTTTTTTGGGTTTTTTTTGTTGTTGTTGTTTTGGCTTTTTAGGGCTGCACCCATGGCACATGAAAGTTCCCAGGCTAGGGATCAAATCGGAGCTATAGCTGCTGGCCTACACCACAGCCACAGCAATGCCGGATCCGAGCCGAGTCTGTGACCTACACCACAGCTCATGGCAACGCCGGATCCTTAACCCACTGAGCAAGGCCAGGGATCCAACCTGCTTCTTCTTGGATGCTGGTCAGATTCGTTTCCACTGAGCCACTATGGGAACTCCAAGGGATGGGACTTTGAATCTTCCTCGTGTTCTTCATGAAGAGGTCTCCCTACCAAAATTTCTTTCTTTCTTTCTTTTTTAATTTATTTTGTATGGCTGCACCTGCAGCATATGGAAGTTCCCGGGCCAGGGATAGAATCTGAGCCACAGTTGCAGCAATGCCGGACCCTTCAACCCACTGCATCAGGCCAGGGATCAAACCCATGCCTATACAACAACCTGAACTGCTGCAGTCAGATTCTTAACCCACTGGACCACAGTGGGAACTCTGTCCCTATCAAAATTTCGATTAAATTTGAGGCTATAGGAAGGGTCATATCATTTTCATGAAAAGAAGAGCAAGATTTGAATAGAAAAAATACTAGAATTATGAACAACACAGCACAGAATTAAAAATATGTAAATATACTTTCATTTAAAAACCCTTCTTAAAACGCTGCATGAAATTTCCATTTGTCCTTATTGTTTCTAACAAACTAAAAGCAATTGTTCTGAGCTCTGGAAAGGACTTCTAAATGAGGGGTAGAATATAAATTATACACAAAAAATAAAATCAGGTAAAATTGATATATTCCCTGATGACAGTTCAAAAAGCAGTTTCCCTTTTTCAAGGTAACACTGTTTAAAGAATTTTTAACTTAGAAAAAGACATAAAAGGCTCTTTGCACCCTTGAATCAAACATTTAAATATACATTGCTCTGATGAATTACAAAAATACTAAGATTATATTTACATAAAAAGAAGCACAATACTGTATAATAGGATTGAGCCTCAGTTACACCAGTTTATAAATAAGTATGTTCCTGAACTCTCAACAGTAAATGTTTTAAAACTGATTTTTCAAGGCTTTCTCAAGTGTTTTGGTTCTGCAATGAGGAGGTAAGCTTCTTCATAAAACATGTATATTGCAGCATCCTTGTAATTGGTAATCTTTGTGGCTACAAATGGAAGAAAAAAATGTTCAGGGGTTAAAGGGATAACACACAACTTGGGGATTTATTATGCATGCTTTATGTTCCAAATGAGAATACCAAAGAAAATTCATACTCTGAACATGGCCAGTTTTTTTTTCATTACCCTTAGAGCCCTAAGGTCTTCCTAACCTGTTGTTTGTTTTATCCTAACGATGTAAAAAATGAAAAATGCAACAGACGGGCTGGAGGATGTCGCTAGAACCAGCCTCCACCCTCCATGTATTTCTTGTCAAGCTCAGTGTCTTTTATAGTTTATCCAGGTGTGTGCTCAATTCATCCGAGTCTGAGAGTTAAGAGTAAGAAACGGCAAGTTACTTCGCTCCCCCAGATTTAAAATAAAATTATAGCTACAGGAAATTAACTACTCCATCAATGCCAACGGCTGCTCAAATTTATTTTTTGGTGATGAAGGTAATTTGGAAAGGTCTAATATCCATAAATCACCGCTAGGCTTTATAATCCATTTTAAAAACAAACCCGGCTTTTTGCGTATTTCACCCGCCTCATTCCTGCACTAGTCTCTGTCAATGTCAAGACCGTGGGCGAGAGAGAGCCTGTCTGACTTGTCTCGGCTTCTCCAGAGCGTTTCTCTCGCCTGTCTTTCTCAGATGCTAACAGCATCTCTCTCCCCACTGAGTCCCAGCCTAAAATTTCTGCTACGTAGTAAGTTCCCAAGGCAGGACACAGGGAGAATCTCCATGCAAAATTGCTAGCCACAGGAAAGGGAATGAAAATCAGCCGAATCAGTGTAAACTCAGCAATGACAGGCCTTTGGGGAATATAAGCAATTTCTTTCGGTTTTTACTCCTAGGATCACACGCCTCTGTCTGCACCAGGAGGAGCCCTGTCCCAGCCAGGCCGGCGGAGACGGTCCCCTGAGCTCCGAGAGGCACACTTACATCATTGGCCAAGGCTGCCGCCCCCTGCAAGATGGGCACAGGGCTCTGCTTCTCATAGTCGTGAAGCTTTTCGTGAATCTGAAAGAAAAGCAGATGAGTATCGGTTCACCTGCCAGCAAGCCATCTGAGACATTTACATGTCGTGATCGTTTTAATAGAAACGGATCTACTGGACCTCCGAAACAAACAGTACCTGTTTCTGTAAACCTACAGGGGACAGATAGGTATGGTTCAGGGTTTGTTACATGGAGTCAAAGGTGGGCTGATCATCATTAAATAGAACCCTTACAAAAACGAATCCTTTATCCACCCCCACTCCGACCCCACCAAGGAAACATGAGCTTTGTAACATCTTTAATTTTTGAAACATAACTGCTTCAATACTTGGAGACGTGGTTGTAGGTTATACTCTTGCTAAACACATAAATTATGATTCGAGCAAAGCAAGAACCTAGCAGCCACGTTCTGACAGTTTGGTATGTGGGAACCATCAAGAGCAAAGACATGGATGATGTGGGGACCCGGGGGCCAGCACCGCCAGGGACACTGACCGAGCACCCTGTTCCCTTCACTGCATCGTCTTTTTTTGATGTTGTTTGCAAATTGTCAACTTTCCCCCCAAATTCAAATTTCTACCAAACAAAGAGATTTCTCATAACTAGAGATACCTCTCATAACTATTTACCGTCAATAATTTCCTTTATTATAAAACCACTAATATTCTGTTAATTCAAGATAGTTGCATCCTTCACTTTCTGCCACCATTACCCAAGAAGCACAAAGGCAAAAAGACATTTTCATGCATTATAAGACAGAGGGCCTTTAAAAAACCTAGGATTTTAGTTAAGAAATGAAAGGTGCTTTGGAGAAATTCAGAACCGTTGGCACCTAAGTTTAATCTATTTCAGCTCTTGCACAGGTGCCTATAAAATTTTATGCTTGAAAACCTACTTTAGCCTCTTCTTATTTACAGTTGAGGAAATTGACCCCCTCCCACTATATATGAAAACCAGTTGTACCTCCTGATTTCCTGTTTTTAATAGATATCAAACAATACATTCTTTTAATTATGCTCAAAGCTAACCACCAAACTCTCTCGTAAAAAGTCTGGAAGATAGATTTTATTTTGATTAGCCAGATGCGTTTGCTAAGAGAGGATTCTATTACCTTTCTGGCAGCCTGGTACATAATGTGAAGCATCAGGGAAAGAGTTTTGACACTTATGATATTACCAGAATCATCAGGGCAACAGTTTTACTTAATATCTTGGAAGCTCTCAACATTTATCATATTATGGAAATAAACACATTTTAAAGAATACAAGCCATGAAATAGAGTAGCAGTTGATTTGAAACTATTAAAGTATAACTGAGGAGTTCCCGCTGTGGTGTAGCGGAAATGAATCCGACCAGTATCCATGAGATGCAGGTTCGATCCCTGGCCTCACTCAGTGGGTTAAAGATCCAGCATTGCCACGAGCTGCAGTGTAGGTTGCAGAAAAGGCTGTGATCTGGCATTGCTGTGGCTGTGGCTGGCAGCTACAGCTCCAATCTGAGCAGCCTGGGAACTTCCACATGCCACACCTGCAGCCCTAAAAAGAAAAAAAAAAAAAAAGAGAGATAAATAAAATTTTGACAAAGAGAAATTTGAAGCCAACAGCAATCCATTCAAGCAAAAACAATAAAAATTAAAAAAAATAATAAAGTATAACTGAAAAGAAAACCAACATCCAGAAAGCTACATTAATCTTGCTTCCATAATTACCCAGAATTAGGTCACCCGAATGTAGACAATCACGGAACACAGAGCTTACCCTCTCACGAAACTCACCTCACTTCCTGGCAGCTACCTGTTCAAAGGGCTGCTTTCCTGCAACCACAAATACCAAGCAAGATTCAGCCTCATCAGGCTGGCACTGCGTGCCGGGATCACCTCACCCTGCTAATGACCCAGCCATCAGTGAGTTTACTGTTTTAATTCCGTGACCCCCACCAGAACACTGAAAGGGGGACAGCACCGTGATCCCAGTTTTACAGATAAACAGATCCACGGGAGTTAAACAACTCGCTTGGGTCCCACAGATAGGAAATGGCAGAGCCAGGATGTAAAACTCAGGCCATCTGGCTCAAGGGCAGGGCTCTTCATCACCCACGGGGCTGCTTCCCCGACTGACATTCCATCTGTGTTCTCCACCGACCTCCCTGGCTGCTGCATGAATGTGACAGAAAGGAGGTGACATACCACATCAGCTGTTCCCAGTGATGACAGGATGACTGACGCTTCCTGTCCACCCCTTCCCCTGAGTTTTCCTTTCTTATGGTTTCTAATTCCTCTGGATTTTTCAAACTACCGTAATTATAGCCTAAAGTTACATGCCCCCAATAAATACATTCTTTCTCCATTTAATTTGCTGCTTTTGAGTGCCCTTTTTTTTTTTTTCTTTTTCGGGCTGCACTTGCAGCATATGGAAATTCCTAGGCTAAGGGTCCAATCAGAGCTGCAGCAGCCAACCTACACCACCGCCACCACAACACGGGATCTGAGCGACATCTGCAACCTATACCACAGTTTGAGGCAACACCAGATCCTTAACCCATTGAGCAAGGTCAGGGATTGAACCCGCATCCTCATGGATACTAGTCAGGTTCTTAACCTGCTGAGCCACAATGGGAACTCCCTGAGTATCTTTTAAAAACAGTAAGCTTACTCTACCCACATCACTGTCTCTAGATCCTCACCCAGGGGATACAAGAGCCCACCCCTACCCGGCTGTCCCTGGACTTTGCACTACAACCAGAATATTATAAATGTTCTCCTAGGATTTCCAAATGCAGGCAACCCTCTGTCCAGGTGTGTTTCACTTCAGTATGTAATTTTAAAAATTATGTTCTAGCAAAGTGAAAGTTACTCTAAATAATTTTGAACTGTTTGTTGTTTCCAAAGCTACTGACATTCTGCTTTCTACTAGAATTTATAATACTAGGAACAAAAATTGAAAACCAAACTGATGTAGAAGTTCCCACGGTGGCTCAGTGGGCTAAGAACCTGACATAGTGTCCATGAGGATGTGGGTTCAATCCCTGGCCTGGCTCAGTGGGTTAAGGATCTGGTGTTGCTTTGAGATCTGGTGTGAGTCGCAGATGCAGCTCAGATCCTGGGTTGTGGCTGTGGTGTAGGCTGGCAGCCGCAGCTCTGATTCGACCCCTAGACCGGAAACTTCCATATGCTGCAGGTGCAGCAGCCAAAAGAAAAAAATAAAAATAAACTGACGTCAAAATTCTAACACAATAAACAGGTAACATACAGACTTGACCCCAAGATTGTGCAACATAAGGTTCTGATGTTGGACGTGCCCTCAGCTGGTCTAGTTTGTGTGTGTGTCACTGGCCTCGTGACTACTAAGCACTTGGCTGTGGCCAGTGGAGCTGAGGAACGGGATTCTCAATTTTAATTTGTTTAAACTGAAAACCCCACACGTGGCTAGTGGCTTTCATACAGGAAAACCTGGCATCACTTTATATTATCCACTCTGTAATTTCTCTCTATGCCCCACAAGAGTTCACTCTGATATAAAGTTTGGCACATTTCCTTGAGGGGCAACTTTCTGGAATGCAACAGGCAGATATAAAACCAGATGTGGCTTAATCAATAAAGCAAAGAGCATCATGTATACCCAGATCTGCAAAATCTCATTTATTTTAACTAAATATTTCCCTTTGCAGGTTCAACCGTATGATAAAATTTCATTTTTCTCCCTTGAAGAACAAGAAGAGAGCAAAAGATGAAGGAGTTGAGAGAAAGACTTGGGGCAAGAGGGGAGACTCTGATTACATTAATTTCATGTGAGAGAAAAACATGCAATTACTCGAAATTAAGATCCTAAAAAAGAATGGCATGTACTGTTTAATATACACTCTTAAGAAAAAAGGACAATTCAAAATGTATTTATGCTCTATTAAATTGTATCCATAGGGGTTTGTTACATTTATACGTATATTTATAACCCAGCAAAAGTCAATTAAGAATCATTTCTGTATGTAACCAAGACATATAGGAAAGCTATCAATCCCTTCATTTACATTCGCATCTTGAAAATAAATGCTCAATTTTTGTAAAGGAATCGGGTGCCAACAATCTTAATTTTAGTACACATTCAGTAGAAATTGCTGTAAATGAATCCTCTACGACAAAAGCAAAAGTAAAAGCTTGACTAGCCTCAATGCACTCATTTGTTTTAAACCTCTCAATGATGTGTAGGAGTAAACTGAAAAACACAGTCCAAGTTCCTGAGTGGTATTAAATAAACCAAAGTCGTAAAATCTTTTTCTTGATTTCTGTTGTGAGTATTAAAAGGCACTGAAAATAATTACCCGGTAGTTTGAATCTCTGCTGTGTTTATCATAGTCCGCGATCCAGAACTGACACATCTGTGCACAGAGACACACAAAACACACAGACACACACCCTATCAACCGCCTTTAAAGCATGGAGAAGAGAGAATTCAGCATTAAAAGAAGATCCATGGGTCACAATGGCTGACAAGAAGAGATGGAAAATACTACATTTTATAAAGATTTTAAAAATGAAAGTATTTTAATGGCTGGGCTATTTATTTACTTCATTCATTCATTCATTCATTGGTGCATGGACGTTCCGGACCAGGGATTGAACTTGAGCTGCAGCTGCGACCTGTGCCTGATCCTTTAACCCTCTGCACTGGGCCAGGGATCAAATCCATACCTCTGCAGCGACCCTGGCCACTGCAGTCAGGTTCTTAACCCAGTGCACCACAGTGGGGACTCCTGGGACCCTCTTTTCAAAATAATAATTTAAACTTTCTGCAAGAGGAAAAAAACATCTTTAGCGCAAAAGAAAAAAAAAAGGGACAAGAAAGAGAAAGATGTGTTTAAAACTGAAAAATAACAAAAGCACAGAGGCAGTACTGCTCATTACATGTGCTCCTTTCCAGTTATACCCTACTGATCTCCCTCTTTGGGCTAATTTTCTTGGCTGACACCTCCAGAGAAAAAAACCTAATGAAACAGATGAGCACTGACACTCTTATTTTGTTCCCGCCTTTAAAGTGATAAATTCTCGCTTCACATTGCCATGGATAACGATTATCTTGCAAAATCAGTATCTACACATTCCAAATTCATCAATTTTCTTTTTTTTTTTTTTAGGAGTTCCCGTTGTGGCTCAGCGGTAACGAATGTAACTGGTCTCCATGAGGATGCCAAGTTTGAGCCCAGGCCCTGCTCAGTGGGTTAGGGATCCGGCACTGCCATGAGCTATGGTGAAGGTAGCAGAAGCAGCCTGGATCCCATGGCCTGGATCTGGTGTTGCTGTGGCTGTGGCGTAGGCCCGCAGCTCTGATTTGACCCCTAGCCTGGGAACTTCCGTATGCCATAGGTGCAAAAAAAAAAAAAAAAAGAGTTTTTTGGTTTTTTTTTTTTCTCTGAAAGATGAATGCTGAATTTCACAAAATGTGTTTCCGCATATACACACTATTTTTCCTGTTTGACCAGTTATTACAGCTTTCCAAATGCTGAGCTGTCCTTGTGTTCCCACAGTGAGCTGCACTTGTTACGATGTATAGTTCTTTCAATGGGCTATGGAATTCCTCCGGCCAATACGTTATATAATTTCTGCATCAATTCTATGACTACAACTGGCATTGCTTTAGGCCCTGTCTTTATTGGGTCTTGACATCAACTGTACACTCACTTGATTATTTTTAAAACTTTGGAAGCTTTCCATCTTGTATATGTTACATTAACATCTTAATGCCAGTGGAGCCATCACTTCTTTGAATGTTGGATGGCATTCCCCTGAGAAATTAGCTGGCTCTGATATATTTTGATACATTTTATTTCTTCTGGTTTATTTTCCACAATTTTTCCAAGTAGGTGTTATTAACTCTCCTAGTATTAGCTGCAGAAAATACCACTTCCTAGAAAATTTTTCATTTTTGTCTGGCTTTTAAGAAAATCATCTGGAATTTCTGTGTGGTGCAGCAGAAACAAATCCAACTAGTATCCAGGAGGATTTGGGTTTGATCCCTGGCCTCACTCAGCGGGTTAAGGATCCGGCCTTGCTGTTAGCTGTGGTGTAGCTTGCAGAAGCAGATCGGATCCTGCGTTGCTGTGGCTGTGGTATAGGCCAGTAGTGGCTATAGCTCCGATTTGACCCCTAGCCTGGCAACTTCCATCTACCAAGGGCAGGGACCTAAAAAGCAAACAAACAAACAAACAAAAAAACGAAAAAAAATCTGACTCTAACTTAGGCAAAATACCCTCCTAAGAGTCTTTAAACTTACCCCTTATTTTCCCCTAATTATCACTTCTTATTTGGTATCGGTACTTTCTCTATGTTTACCCCTGATCCCTTCATTAGTTAACTAACACTGATTTTACTGTATTTTCAAAGAAACACATCTGAGGTTTATCAGCTTTCCTATTTTGTTTTCTAATAGTTTTGTTTTTGTCTTACTTCATTCCTTCCCTATGTGACCCAGCCGCACAGGACACTTCAGTCATCTGTGCCATAAATGATGGGGAACAAAAGAAAAGGGAAACAACTCTACTTGGAGTTTTATTCGCTCATAAAACATTTGCTGAAATAAGCACCCGTCCCAGGAGAAAGACACTCAGAGTCCATTTGGAAACTAAATACGGCAAAAGAGCATGTGGCTCTAACCTTCTTAGTTAGAAAGGTAACCAGGGGGACAGGTAAGAGCACACATGTCAGACACAGGGGAGACGTCAGGTGATCTAAGATCAAATATGATCGGTGCCTCTTCCATTCCACATTCATTAACAGATGAGAAGGAAGACACTGTGTCCATTTCTGCCACTGTGTTGTTTAATGTCCACCTAACAGCGCCCAGACCAGCTGAGCTGCTGGGGACACAGGGGTGACAAGGGACTGACTGTCCGGGAAGGCACATCCACTATAAATGGAGTCAATGCAAGCAAGGGCTCTCTGCTCCCTCCTTGTCTTTGCCTTCCTTTCACGTGATGCTTCCAGTGATAAGAAATGCCCAAAGCGGTGTGCACATGGTATTTAAACTTTTTAGTCACTGTGTGTAGTGCACTATTCTTTAACTTCTACATTTTTTCCTTTTTTAATTGAAGTATAGTTGATGTACAATATTATGTTCCAGGTGTATAATATAGTGATTCACAATTTTTAAAGGTTATATTCCAGCTATCGTTATTATAAAATATTTACTATATTCCTTGTGCTGTACGATATCCTTGTAGCTTATTTTCTTTTCTTTTCCTTTTTTGGCTGCCCCATGGCACATGGAGTTCCCAGGCCATGGGTCAGATTCGAACCACAGCTGCAACACCAGATCCTTAACCCACTGAGCTGGGAGGGCTCCAGATGCTGCCGATCCCATTGTGCCACAGCGGGAACTCCTCCTTGTAGCTTATTTTATACCTAATACTTTGTACCTTCTACTCTCTCCCTCTTTACTGCCCCTTCCCCCTTCCCTCGCCCCACGAGGAACTAGTAACTCCTGGATTTTTCTCTATAAGTCTGGTTTTTTTTGTTATATTCACTGTGTTGAATTTTTTTTTTTGGTGCCACATATAAATGATACATACAGTACTTGTCTGACTTGACTTAGCATAGCACCCTCCAAGCCCATCCGCGTTGCAGCAAATGACAAATTTTCATTATCCCTTATGGCTGAGTAATATTCCATTGTGTGTGCGTGTGTGTGTGTGTGTGTGTGTGTGTGTGTACCACTTCTTCTTTATCCATTCATCTGTTGATGGACACTTTCATATCTTGGTAATTGTAAACACTGAGATGCAAATACCTTTTCAACTTAGTGGTCTTGTTTCTTTCAGCTATATACCCAGGAGTGAAATTACTGGGTCATACGGTGGTTCTGTTTTTGTTTTTGTTTTTTTTAAGAAACTGTTTTCCAACATCTGCACCAATTTACATTCCCACCAACAGTGTAGGAGGGTTCCCTTTTTTCACACATCCTCACCAGTGTTTGTTATTTGTGTTCTTTTTGATGATGGCCCTTCTGACAGGTGTGAGGTGATATCTCATTTTAGTTCTGATCTGCATTTCCCTGATAATTAGTGAGGATGAAGATACTTTCATTTGCTTATTGCCCATATGCATGTCTTCTTTGGAAAAATGTCTATTCAGGCCTTCTGCCCATTTTTTAATCAGGTTGTTTTGATGATGAATGGCACGCACGCTCACTCTTGCGCGCGCTCTCTCTCTATATATATATCTATAATTTTTTTTTTAAAGGGCCACACTTGCAGCACATGGAAGTTCCCAGGCTAGGGGTCAAATGGGAGCTGCAGCCACTGGCCTATGCCACAGCCACAGTAACACCAGATTCGAGCCTTGTCTGCAACCTACACTGCAGCTCATGGCAATGCCAGATCCTTAACCCACTGAGTGAGGCCAGGGATTGAACCCGAACACTCATGGTTACTAGTCGGTTCATTACTGCTGAGAAACAATAGGAACTCCATATATTTTTTTATTTTAATCCCTTATCAGTCATATTCTTTGCAAATGTTTTCTCCTATTCAGTAGGCTGTCTTTTCATTTTGTTGATAGTTTCAGTTGCTGTGCAAAAGCTTTTAAGTTTAATTGGGTCCTATTTTTTTATTTTTATTTTTTAATTTGCTATTATTATTATTTTTTAGTATTTAGGGCCACACATGCGGCATATGGAAGTTCCCAGGCTAGGGGTTAAATCAGAGCTGCAGCTGCCAGCCTATACCACAGCCACAGCAATACCAGATCCGAGCCAAGTCTGCAACCTATATATACCACAGCTCACTGAATACCAGATCCTTTAACCCACTGAGCAAGGCCAGGGGTCAAACCTACATCCTCATGGACATTAGTCGAGTTTGTTACTGCTGAGCCACAACAGGAACTCCATATTTTTTTAAGTATATACATCCATAAACCATATGTGCTGTTCTTTCCATAAAAGCCAAGACATGGAAGAAACCTACATGTCCACTGACAAAGCAGCAGATAAAGAAGATGTGGTACATATATGCAATGGAATATTACTCAGCCATTAAAAGGAATGAAATACCGGCATTTTTAGCAACATGGATGGACCTAGAAATTATCATGCTAAGTGAAGTCAGTCAGACAATGAGACACCAACATCAAATGCTATCACTTACATGTAGAATCTGAAAAAAGGACACAATGAACTTCTTTGTAGAACAGATACTGACTCAGAGACTCTGAAAAACTTATGGTTTCCAAAGGAGAGAGGTTGGGGGGTGGGGGAATGCACTGGGGGTTTGGGATGGAAATGCTGTAAAATTTGATTTGTGAAGATCACTATACAACTATAAATGTAATAAATTCATTGAGTAATGTAAAAAAAAAAAGAAAGTAAACCCAATACCCCTGATATTAAGATGTTATCATAGAATATCAGAGTTTAAAAGAAGCCTTGTGGGATAAAAATTTGTTATAACTGACTTCTTGCTTAAAAATAACTAAATAATGGAGATCCTGTGGTGGCTCAGTGGTTAACGAATCTGACTAGGAACCATGAGGCTGCAGGTTCGATCCCTGCCCTTGCTCAGTGGGTTAAGGATCTGGTGCTGCCGTGAGCTGTGGTGTAGGTCGCAGACACGGCTCAGATCCCGTGTTGCTGTGGCTCTGGTGTAGGCCGGTGGCTACGGCTCCAATTCAACCCCTAGCCTGGGAACCTCCATATGCCGCAAGAGTAGCCCAAGA
The DNA here is from genome assembly GCF_016906955.1 of Phacochoerus africanus. Classification (NCBI taxonomy): domain Eukaryota; kingdom Metazoa; phylum Chordata; class Mammalia; order Artiodactyla; family Suidae; genus Phacochoerus; species Phacochoerus africanus. Next base: position 45,011,503 of record NC_062555.1, read on the forward strand.
AAATGGCGAAAAGACAAAAAAATAAAAATAAAAAAACTAAATATTGCACTGTACCATATGTCATTTTGTTGCTCTATTGCCATGTTACTTTTATTTAGTACTATACTAATTGCTGTATAACTTTCTCGGGATTTTGTATTGGTAGTCTTAACAGGACAAATACGTGGCTGAATCAAAAAGTGCAGTTTATTTCCGTGTATCTATTGCAACAACTTTATCCAAAACTTTCCTTTATTAAATTTCTTATAATCGCCTGGTTCAATCAAATCTGTGATGTGTGTATTCATTTTATATTTTTATGGTCATGTTTTTTAGACTCTAAAAATTATATTTAAGCAGTTTGAGAGGATGTTCTCTGAGATGTTTAAGTGGACTGATCTGTTTGAGAGGTGATAAAGCTACGTCTCGGAGTTCCCGTCATGGTGCAGTGGTTAACGAGTCTGACTAGGAACCATGAGGCTGCAGGTTCGATCCCTGGCCTCGCTCAGTGGGTTAAGGATCCGGCGTTGCCGTGAGCTGTGGTGTAGGCCGGCGGCTACAGCTCGGATTAGACCCCTAGCCTAGGAACCTCCATAAGCCTCAGGTGTGGCCCTAGAAAAGACAGAAAGACCAAAAAAAAAAAAAAAAAAGCTACATTTCTTGGGAAGTATCTCTGATGGGCTACTTAACCTTGGCCCAGAGTAAATCCTAAACAAGAATGCAATTTTAACTTTGCGACTCTCAGTTTCTCTAGAATTTTTTACCTCCCTATTGATTTTATTCTTTATTTTGGTTGCTGGTTCATGCATGGCTAATACATTATTGTTGGCAGTAGTGATTAAGAATTTTGCTTTTTCCCAATCACTTGGTAATCTCTGTTAGCTGGATCATCAAGATCTATTCTCTCTTTGGTGAGATATAACAGAGAAGCTGGTTCATTGCTGGTTTTGATTTTTCTGGTTATATGTGAGCTTTGATAAATTCAAAATTTGATTCATAACAGTTCCTTGGAATCCAGACTGGTGAGTTTCTATTTCCATGCTCACTTTGCCCTCTAGCTGGATTTCTACAACTGAATCTTCCCTAAGACCTCTGTGCATCTGTGTCCATCTCTGTGGAATTAAGAAGTCCTGACCTTGTACTGAGTGAATACGAGATATTTCTCTTCCATGTGACCTAATCTGCAAGGGACTCTGACCATTCTTGACCCTGGTGTTCACAATCTGACATATTTCTATCCTGCTTTGTGCCAGGTTGGCCTGGGTGACCCATAATTTACGGCAGATGTGATGGCATGTCACTTCTCAGATTAGATGATTTTAAAAAAACCCTGCGGCTTCCATCTTGGGCTTGCTTTCTTCTTTGTCTCTAGAAATGCTTGTCTGGGAAATTGCCATGTTGCAAGAGGTGCTGGGAAGAGACCCATATGGTGAGAAACCAGAGTCCGTTTTAGTCAGGGAGAACCTTAGACCTCCATGTAAGTGTGTTTGGGAGCCCTGTTGAGCTTTGAGAGTTCGACAGCCCTGGATAGCAGCCTGGCTGCGAGATCCTGGCCAGAACTACCAGATGTTTCTGTGTTTCCGACCTTCAGAAACTATGTGAAATGATAAATGTTTGTTGTTTTAAGCTGCTTAATTGGGAGTAATTTGTCAAGCAATAATGGATAACTAAAAACCTACCTCTAGAGGGTGTTAATAAATTTCTATCTCTTGAATTAAAAAAAAAAAGAAGAAGAAGATGCAGTTCATATATGTGGTGGAATATTATCCAGCTATAAAAAGGATGAAATAATGTCATTTGTAGCAACACGGATGGACCTAGAGATTGTCATACTAAGTGAAATAAGTCAGAGAAAGACAAATACCATATGATATCTCTTATACATGGAATCTAAAATATGACACAAATGAACCTATCTGCAAGATAGAAACAGATTCACAGACATGGAGAGCAGACTTTGGTTGCCAAGGAGGAGCGGGAGGGAGTGGGATGGGTGAGAAGTTTGGGGTTAGCAGATGCAAACTATTATATTTATTTAGTTAGTTATTTTTGGTCTTTTAGGACCACACCCACAGCATACGAAAGTGCCCAGGCTAGGAGTTGAATTGGCATTGTCGCTGCCAACCTACACCACAGTTCACGGCAATGCTGGATCCTTAACTCACAGAGCAAGGCCAGGGATCACACCCATGTCCTCGTGGGTCCTAGTCAGGTTTGTTACCACTGAGCCACGACAGGAACTCTGTTTTTATTTACTTATTTATTTATTTTGCAAACTATTACAATTAGAATGGATAAGCAACGAGGTCCTACGGGTTAGCACAGGGAACTCTATCTAATCCCTTGGAAGATAATAAAAGAAAGGGAATGGATGTGTATGTATGACTGGGTCACTATGTAGTACAGCAGACATTGGCACAACACTGTAAACCAACTATGCTTTACTAAAAATCATTAACCAAAAAACAACTCACACTCCAAGCCATGGATCAACCAGTTAGCTCATGGTTCCAAGTTCTTAAACCTGACTTTCTGCTGCTGCTACCTAATCCCAGGAGGAGACAGGCCAGATTCTTCACCATCTCCGCAGGACACTTGGAATTTTTCTTCACTTCCCAATCCCTGGTAGAGTAACTCTAGAAAGGAGCCCTTGTGTTTCTGGGTACTTCCCTGCCCTAAGTGTCAGGAGGGCACCTCCACCCCGACCCCCACCTCTGGCTGGTCCCTCCTCCACAATCTCAACAGAAGCCTGAGCAGTTAGTTCCCTGCAAATCTGCAAATTTCACCTTCCCCTCAGTTTCTAACACAAGTGATCCCCTGACTTTCTTACAAGCTCAGTCATGCACTTCAAAGAACATTTACAATCACTTTCCCAGGATTTCTAAGAACTTCTTGTAGGACCAAGAAGGCTGGGTTGGTTATTTAATGTAAATTAATTCTGGCATCTAACAAAGGAGCATGCAAATCCCTCATGCAGTATAATAATAAAAGGGGGAAAAAATCACTTTTCACCTTTAGGAGGGACTCTAGGTTCCTCTATATTTGAAATTTCTTGAGTCATTAATCACATTCAGTTGGCTTGTGAGATCCATTTTGGTCAGTGTGTCTACTTGATGGGAATTTTTTTTTTTTTTAAGTTGAAAAGAATACTTCGTCTAATTTGGAATTACCTGCTCACAGTTAAAGGAGAGATCCTTATAATTAATGTGTTGTCTTTAGACCCTTCTCTCTAATACAGAGAGTTTATGAGTCTACTTGTACTTACAGGGACAATTAATAAACAGAACTTTGAAGTTGTCACTTTGTTCAAAGGACAGAGCCGGGGGCGTGGGGAGCCTTTCCATAGGAAACCACTGGGAGCTCCAAGTACTTAGCCTGCAATTCATGGCTGGGTGCTTGCAACATTGCTACAGAGATTCTTATAAGGGACATGGTATAAAGTGGTTATAAGCACCAAAAACAGTGTTTAGGTTTACATTAAATTATAAAAAGCAACAAACCATCAAGCTTTTTTTTTTTTTTTTGGCCTTTCAGGGCCACACCCACAGCACATGGAGGTTCCCAGGCTAGGGGTTGAATCAGAGCTACAGCCTCTGGCCTATGCCACAGCCACAGCAATTCAGGATCCAAGCCACGTCTGCGATCTACACCACAGCTCACGGCAACACCCGATCCTTAACCCACTGATCGAGGCCAGGGATTGAACCCGCAAACTCATGGTCATTGGTCAGATTCTTTTTTGCTGGACCACAATGGTAACTCCCCATCAACCTTTTGATTTTGGTTGACTATGCACTGATTCCATTTGAAATCACTTCCCAGAACCTTCTCCACAGATCAGACTCCTTTAGTTCCCAGAACAATATTCAGAAGAGAGCGGCCAGGGCATTAATGCTTCTTTGGAATGTTTTAGCGATTCAACAAAAACTGAACATGAATTATCCACTCTAGAAGTACAGAAACTGTCCGGTATTGTATATTTCTTTCATTCCTCCTCTCATAGCACAATGATCAGATTTACCATTTAAAAAACCTAAGAGTTCCTGGAGTTCCTGCTGTGGCTCAGCAGTAACGAACCCAACTAGTATCCATAAGGACTCGAGTTTGATCGCTGGCTTTGCTCAGTGGGTTAAAGATCCAGCACTGTGGTGAGCTGTGGTGTAGGTCACAGGTGTGCCTCAGATCTGGCGTTGCTGTGACTGTGGTGTAGGCCAGCGGCTGCAACTCCAATTCAACCCCTAGTCAGGGAACTTCCATTATACCACGTATGCGGCCCTTAAAAAAAAAATTAAAATTAAAAAAACCTAAGAGTTCCCGTTGTGGCTCAGCAGGTTAAGAAACTGGATCGGGAGTTCCCGTCGTGGCGCAGTGGTTAACGAATCCGACTAGGAACCATGAGGTTGCGGGTTCGGTCCCTGCCCTTGCTCAGTGGGTTGAGGATCCGGCGTTGCCGTGAGCTGTGGTGTAGGTTGCAGACGCGGCTCGGATCCTGCGTTGCTGTGGCTCTGGTGTAGGCCGGTGGCTACAGCTCCGATTCAACCCCTAGCCTGGGAACCTCCATATGCCGCGGGAGCGGCCCAAGAAATAGCAACAACAACAACAAAAGACAAAAAAAAAAAAAAGAAACTGGATCTTCTCCATGAGGATGCAGGTTCAATCCCTGGCCATGTTCAGTGAGTTAAGGAACTGGTGTTGCTGTGAGCTATGGCGTAGGTCACAGATGTCACTTGGATCCTATGTTGCTGTGACTGTGGCTGTGGCGTAGGCTGGCAGCTGCAGCTCCAATTCAACCCCTAGCCAGGGAGCTTCCATATGCAGCAGGTACCACCCTAAAACGGAAAAGAAAACAAACAAACAAAAACCCCTTATGTTTCATAATAGCTGAAAAGCTGGGAATGGATTAATTTTTATCAGCATGATGGAGGATGTTCTCACAAATGGCAGGTGGGGTGGCAGGAGAGCACGGAACTTGGACAGGTTTCAACATACAAGCAGCAGTCAGTTGAATTATATGCTTCTTGGCAGTTTACATTTTAACAAGCAAGCACTACAGTTACAGCTTTCAGAGTCTTTAAGGAACAAAAGGATGAATGAGCTGTCTTAAAAAGTGGCAGACTGCCTATCTAGGGTCCACGTTGGGCGATGGATGGCCCCAGGCAGAACACGGCCCCCTGGATACTGAATACAAATTGTTTGCGTGCATTTTATCTAGGAAAATAATCCAAAACTTTCCCCCAAAATCAAAGGGGTCAGGGATTCCCAAGGAGGTTAAAAACTAATATTCAAAGGGGTCTGTGATTCCCAAGGAGGTTGAAAGTTAATATTCATTCAAATACCAATGAATGATTCATGCCGAGAGGCTCAGACCTTATCCCTTCCCCCTCAAAAAAAGCCATCTTCTTTGGGGGGCGGCGCAGGGCTGCAAAGAGGCAACCAGCTAAGCAGATACTGTTCTACTGGTAAGAAATCTCAGTGGACTTGGCACTGCTCCCTGTGGTTACTTTTGAGGTTCCTCAGGGGGCTGGGGTCCCAAGAGACTCCCACACCTCCTGGTGGCCACCTCTACTGCCTCTGTTCCCAAATCTGCTATGAAATAGGATATACAGTCGTCCCTCCCCCACCAGGATCCGCAGGGGATTGGTTTCAGGAGCCCATGAAAAGCTACCAACATCCACAGATGTGCAAACCTCTTATGTAAATGGGGTGGTGTGGGGAAGACCATTACCCACCCCCCAAACCTCGGGTTCCCTGTGTATGTGGGTTGAATTAAAAATTCTCAGCTGTTATTTTTCTTGCTGCCCCCCACCTCCAAGGTAAGCATACAGGTTCGTTAGGTTTTAGGGACTTTACTGCCATTCTCATGGCAGGAAAGGATAAGGGCAAAGATAAATAAACATGAAGACTTTATAACATTCCCACAGGTGTTAAAAGTGAAGTATCAATTTTATTTATTTATTAAATTTTATTTTATTTTTATTAGAAGTGTAGTTGATTTACAATGTTGTATCAATTTCTGCTGTAAGCAAAGTGCCCCAGCCATAAACACACACACACACACACACACACACACACACACACACGTATATTCTTTTTTTCATACTCTCTTCCATTGCGTTCTATCCCAGGAGATTGGCTAGAGTTCCTTGTACTGTACAGCATTGCTTATCCATTCTACATGTAGCAGTTGGCATCAAATAAACCCCCAAATCCCAGTCCCTCCCACTCCCCTCCTCCCCCCTTAATTTATTAAGAGCCTTGGATTAAAATCCAAGTTTTGCCCCTTACTTGCTAGTCAGACAATATACTTAACTTTTGCAATAGGTTGAATGTTTGTCTCTCCTCAAATTCACATGTTGAAACTTATTTCCCCCATGTGCTGTCACCAGGAGGTGGACCTTTGGGAGGTGATCAGGTCCTGAGAGCAGAGACCTCCAACATGAGGTTTTAGGGCTCTTATAAAAGAGACCCCAGAGGGTTCCCTCCCTCCTTCCACTATGTAAAGACACAGAACAAAATGAGAAGCATTTATGAACCAGGAAGCTAGCTCTCACCAGACCGCAAATCTGCTGGTATCTTGATCTGGGATCTGCTGGTGCCTTGAACTTGGCCTTCCCAGCTTCCAGAACTTCAGAAATACATTTCTGTTCATCATTAGCTACCCAGGCTGTGTATTCTGCTAAGGCAATGTAAAGGAACTCATACAACTTTCTAAACTCAGTTTCTTCACATTTGGATTATTGTGAAAATGAAAGTTACCAATGAAAGAGCGTCACACTGTCTCTAGAAAGTAGAAAATACCCCCATTAAAATACCAGGTAGTTTATAACCAGATTGTCCCTCAGATCCTCCACTGATCTTCTGAGGGCCGGCATATGCTAATTTTTCCTTGACTACTTCACACAGCACACATTTGATGCCTAAAGATAAGATCAAAGCAGAATGACCATCTCTGCTCAGGTACAGAATACACACTTTGAGGGACACTAAACTAGATCCCACCCCCGCTTTGACATTTCTTCAAAAACAGTCAAAGGAAGAGAAGAAAAGGACCTGAATGAAGGCAGCGGCCACTTGGTGACGAAAGCCTGGGTGGATCCAGAAAAGGCAGAAGCTCACGCTGACCCCAATGGCAAATGATGGAAGGTGCAAGATCAATGAGTTCCACACAGAATGTGGTTTGTGATGAAAAATGCCATCTACGCACTTACTAATATGTGATGATGGGACCTGCCTCAAAGTGGCCACCCTTCTAATCACCCTACTCCTAAAGGAGAAAGCTGTAATCTTTGGGGGGAAAAGAAAGGACAACATCCTCACGTGGGAAAAAGTTTAACAGCTAGATGGAAGAGTTCTTGGAAAAAAAGAGTAACCATTAGAATTACTTCAAAGACCATACCAAGCCGGCCACCCTTGTCAGCTACCACCTCCTATGGGAACGTAAAGACCCTCTGCCCACAAGCCCAAGGTCTGCGGAAGCCTATGAGGAAACGCATAGTTTGGAAGTGAGCTAGGATCTGGTAGGGAAAGCAGAGAAGTACATTTCAACGTGACCGTATGGAAAATGAGCGTTAGACGGGAACCAGACTTCACTCACAGTGGAAATACCCAGCCACCATAAATTAGCTGTCACTTCCTTATTCAGAGCAGTCAATGCCTTGCCACTGCACCTGAGATTAAGGATTGGCTTTCAATGCACGTCAAAATTCAAGATGGTCGGGGTCCAGCGTGACCAACCACTACAGGATTCCAGCTCCAACCAGAGGGACCCTAGTTCCTTGAGCCCACCAGGTCCCATCTCCATCAGAGTGCTCCCTCTGCCTGCAATGCTGCTGAGTCATGGGGGTGCCCACCTCATCCTTGGTCTCAGTTCAAATGGCACTTATGCAAAGACACAGTCCTTAATAGTCCTATCCAGTCAAAATCAGCACAGACCATTATTCCTTCTGGTAGCTCCCTCTCCTGTTTGTTTCTCACCTGATCAGATTTTGGATTTGCAGCCAAATTGCAGCCAAAATTGCAGCTTTTGGATTTACCTGTCTGCACCCATACCCACTAGAAAATGAAATTTATAAACTCAGGACAATGTCCCTCTGAGTTCCTACTATGTCCCTTGCTCCTAGCCCAGTATCTCTCATGAAATAGAAGCTCCAAAGTTACAAATTATTATTAATTAATGATAAATGGATCTATGGATCTTGCAATCCCAGCCAGTAACATTCTGAGATCATAATTTAAGGGGATGGCGAGTATTTGTTTTCTCTTTGCCTCCAAACTGATGTCTAGTGACCAAAGCTGAAGGAAATGTGTTAAGTCCACATTCTAAGGAAAATTTCCAACATTAGAACTATCTCTGTCTAGAGCGTAAGAGATGTTTGAAATATAACCATCAACCATCCCTACTGTGCCCTCTGTCCCTTCCCTCCAGGTGTGTACCTATATAGTATATGTATATCTAATACCATATAAAGAAGGGTAAAAGAAAGAAAAATTGTCTTATCAAGATAGAGGAACTCAGCAGGGCCCTGTGGGGCTCCTGGGCACACAAGCCTTTCTGTGTCCCCCATTTCTTGCTTTTAGCAAAGAAACTTCAGCTTCCACCACCTTCCAAACAGCAGGTTCAAACAGTTGCTAATCAGGGAAGGGAGGGGATGCAGAGACCAGGGAGGAGCAGCCCAGAGACAATAGCGCAGCCTTGGGGCAGGTCCTGGTTCCTCTTCAAGGAATATCCACAACAGTATCTTTGAGCTCTTCTGCAGAACGAAAACCCCCAACACAAGGAAGATGTTAAAGAAGCATTTGTTATTCCTAAAAGAAGATGACCAGCTTCCAAAGCAATGCAACCTTGCCTCTACCTTGATCCTTCTCTGCAGCCCTATTTTTCACTCCCCAAAACTATAAAACCACCTCCCAGTCTCTCCTAAAGGGGGGCACAGTCTTTAAGGCATTAGCCTGCTGTGACCCTCCTTTGCCTGGCAAAGCAACAAAGCTATTTTTTTTTTTCCTTTGCCCAACTCTGTCTCTGCCTTTCTATTTGGCACCAGTGAGCACAGGCCAAGTTCCAGCAACAATAGGAAAAGAAGAAAATCAGGGAGTAGGGAGCCCAGCTCTTAGTGAAGCAAGTATCTAAGACAACCCCACACAGAGAATGGAAGTTCAGACACAAAGACCTAGACACTCTCCAGCCCAGGCAGTGGACAGGGGAGCCTTTTGCTTGGTCTGCAAATGTCATGTGACTTTCCAGGGGTCAAGTGGACCCCACTGAAGAACAGCTGGGCTGGAGCTGCCTTGCTAATAATCCAGCCAACCGCACTGTAGAGGCTTCGGGTCGTGCCAATGTGGACCTGGAGAGATGCAACATCTGTGCACTTAACACAAAGATGTAAGGATGCCAGGAAGTGTCAGCCTGAGAAGCAGCAACAATGTGGAGAATGAAGGAAAAAATATTATCCTTTTCCCTTGTTTTTTCCTTTCCAGCCCCCAACACTCTAGAAGAATCAGGTCTCCTTCCAGATGTAAACCAGATCATCTCCGAAGGAGGGAGGGAGGGAGGGAGGGAAGGATGGCCAAAAAAACACATGAAAAGAAGCTCAACATCACTAATGATTAGAGAAATTCAAGTCAAAACTACTATGAGGTACCACCTTACACCAGCCAGAATGGCCATCATCGAAAAGTCTATAAACAGGAGTTCCCACCGTTGCACAGGAGAAATGAGTCCAACTCATGAGGTTGTGGGTTTGATCCCTGGCCTCTCTCAGTGGGTTAAGGATCCGGCGTTGCCATGAGCTGTGGTGTAGGTCTCAGATGCAACTCGGATCTGACATTGCTGTGGTATAGCCTGGCAGCTGTAGCTCCCATCAGACCCTTAGCCTGGGAACCTCCATATGCTGTGGGTGCAGCCCTAAAAAGGAAAAAAAAAAAAGTCTATAAATAAATGCTGGAGAGGCTGTGGAGAAAAGGGTACCCTCCTACACTGTTATTGGGAATGTAATTAGGTACAACCACTAAGGAAAGTAGTATCGGGGGGTTCCTTAAAAAACTAAAAACAGAACCACCATATGATCTAGCAATCCCACTCCTGGGCGTATATCTGGAGAAAACTGTAATTCAAAAAGATATATGCACCCCAATGTTCAATGCAGCACTATTCACAATAGCCAAGACATGGAAACAACCTAAATGTCCATTCACAGATGAACAGATTAAGAAGATGTGGTACATATACACAGCGGAATACTACTCAGCCATAAAAAAGAATGAAATAATGCCATTTGCAGCAACATGTATGACCCTAGAGACTATCATACTGAGTGAAGTTAGTAAAAGACAAATATCATAGGATATCACTTATACATGGAATCTAACAAATAAAATTATACAAAAGAACTTACTTATCGAACAGAAACAAGCTCATGGATTTTAAAACCAATCTTATGGTTACCACAGGTGAAACCATTGCGGGGAAGGAAGCACTGGGAGGGTGGGAAAAACATACACACACTACTGTATACAACAGATGATTAACAAGAACCTACTGTAGCGTCCAGCAAAATCTACACAATCTACTCAATGCAGGAAAAAAGACAGGGTATATTTATCTGTATGAATGATGCACTTCCCAGTACATCTGAAACTAATGCAACATTGTACCATCAACTATACTCCAATAAAATTGAATTAAATAAATTTTTTAAAAGTAGGGAGGGAACGAGGAAGACAGAGTATGTGTTTGTGTGCTTATATAAGTGTATGTATATGTATATTAAGTGTATGTGCATGGGTGTATGTATTAGTGTGTGTGGGAATTGGGGTATGTATATGTGTGTGTGTGTGTAGGAGGTGATGAAAGGACACACTGCCTACCCCCAAATCAACCCTGCTATCCCTGTCTGGCACCAGGGAAAGGAAGAGGTAAGATTTAAATCCCACATGACAAAGACGTCTACCAGGAATATTTTTCTTTTTTATTTATTTATTTCCTTTTTAGGACCACATCTGTGGCATACGGAGGCTCTCAGGCTAGGTAGGGGTTGAATCAGAGCTGCAGCCGCCAGCCTACGCCACAGGCACAGCAACATGGAACCTGAGCCAAATCTGCGACCTACACCACAGCTCACAGCAACGTCAGATCCTTAACCCACCGAGCGAGGCCAGGGATGCAATCCGCATCCTCATGGATACTAGTCGGATTCGTTAACCACTGTGCCACAATGAGAACTCCCTTGAACTGGTATTTTAATAACTGCAAACGTCTTGAAAGCTATAGACTTTGTGAGAAATTTTAAGAGGCAGAAAAGCTAGGTGCAATGTAGCACATTTTGGCACAGTGATTAGAGAAAAAGTAAAACTGCCTTTTTTCTTTTTTGGCCACACCCATGACATATGGAAGTTTCTGGTCCAGGGATCCAATCCAAGCTGCGGGTGTGACCCACACCACGGCTGTGGCAACACCGGATCCTTAAGCCACTGGGCCATAGAGGGAACTCCTAAAACTGCCTTTTATCTGCATTGAGCTGCTCAATCTACCCACTACAGCAGACAAACCTACTGCCCTCTAACCCCTATGCTCTCAGAACCCCTTCATCCCCTCAGATCCGCTGAGGACCCCAAACAGTTCTTCTGCGGGTGTTCTGAGATTTGTAGCAGTATGATTAAAACTAAGAATTTTTATATTTCTATTCATTTAAAATAACAAATGTCAAAAAAAATATGCTTTATAAAAAAGTTTCCAGATTAAAAACTTGAGACAGAAGTGTTCCATTGTTTCACAAATTTGTAAATATTTTCAATTCTGGCTGAAACAGCTGAATTTTCCAGGGCGTGTCTCCGTTCACTCTGTTGGGATATGTTGCTGTGGTTGAAGCAAACGAAGAAAATCAGGCCTCGGACAGACTGGGAAGGGGGAGTCCTATCTTTCCTGCCTTTTCAGCTAACTGTGGACATTCACTGACCCAGGCCATCTATACGCTATCTCAGGTGCTAGTCTTTCAGAGGCCAGCTGCAATGGGAACTCTGAGCCCACATCAGCGGGCCACCACAGCTCAACAGTGGGTCTCTTCCGCGCTCTACACGCCCTTTGCCCACGTGTGATGTTGTAATTTCATGCATTGGTCATTTGGAAAATAGTTATATTGGTTTTCCAAAGATTTACCCATTTCATGGTACAACAACAAAAACACATTTCTTAATATCACCACTGAGCGTATCCAAAAGCGTATCTTTTAAGTATCGGGAAGCAGGCAGCTTTTGCAATGGCAGATGCAAGAGCTTCAACGTTCCAGTGACTGCCTGAAAGCTTGAGTTTTCTCATTGGCAACACTATGGTTAATTGCTGTCCTTGAAGTGACAGGCTCATTGTAATTATTTGAGAAAAATGTCTTCCAACTTCACCTAATCTAAATAAACATACCATTTTCTTTTCTTTCTTTCTTTTTTCTTTTTCTTTTTTTTTTTTTTTTTGGTCTCTTTAGGCCCACACTCAAAGCAAATGAAAGTACCCAGGCTAGGGCTGAATTGGAGCTGCAGTTGCCAGCCTACACCACAGCTCATGGCAATGCCAGATCCTTAATCCACTGAGCAAGGCCAGGGATTGAACCTGCATCCTCATGGATACTAGTCGGGTTTGTTACTGCTGAGCCTTGACTGGGAACTCCCAACATAGCTTTTCTATGTCACTCATTCTTAAAGATGTACCAAAGGTACCTATGAAAGAAGGCAGCTAGTTCAGCTCTTAAAACAGAATCCTACAACTGCTTTGATGTGCGGCAAAGTGCTGGGTATGTCTCACATCTTCCATATCACAAGGACTTGAGAGTAAAAAGGCCTGTCCTCGACAGTTGTGTTTTAATGTAATTAATCATCATTTCTGCTAATTTCATCAAGCGCATTCTTATTTAAAACCAGCACCTGCTTGGTACTGTGCGTATATGGTGCTAAGAACACGTCCATCAACAGATGACTAGATGAAGAAGAAGTGGTATATACAGACAATGGAACACGACTTGGCAAAAAAAAGAATGAAATAATGCTGTGTGCAGCGACATGGATGCAACAAGAGATTCTCATAGTAGTGAGATAATTCAGAGAAAGAAAGACAAACACCATAGGATATCACCTGGATGTGGAATCTAAAAATATAACACGAATAAACATATCCACAGAACAGAAACAGACTTGAAGACGTGGTTGTAAAGGGGAGGAGCTGGGGAAGGACTGGGAATTTGGGATCAGCAGATGCAAACTAGTATATATAGGATGGAGAAACAACAAGGCCCTACTGTCTAGCACAGGGAACTATATTCAATCTCCTGAGATAAACCGCAATGGGAAGGAATATGAAAAATATATGTGTGTGTACATATATCTGAGTCACTTTGCTGTACAGCAGAAATTAACACATTGTAAATCAACAAACTTCAATAAAATTTAAAAAAAAAAAGAACATAAAGACTGAGTACCATTTGGTGCCACTGCCTCAACTTGTGTAAACGCACTGTTGCTTTTCTCCATCAATGCAAGTGCCAATCCAGTTAAAAAAAAAAAAAGTAATAACATCATAATATAATTATGAAAATAGCTCTGACCTTGCAGACCCCTGAAAGAGTCTCTGGAACCCTCAGGAGTCCGTGGACTACACTTTGAGAATGGCCACTATATAAAATTCTCAGTAGATGTCATTAATGGAAGGAAACCTAACATTTCGTTGTGGCTACACCACCCACGGTGAACTGCACGACTCCACCATAGGGACAGTAATCTTTTTTACCTTATGCATGCTTTCTTTGGAATCGGGCATTTGACCGGACACCACAGGTCCAGGGTCGTGACACCTGCTACTCTCAGAACCAGGTGGTCCTTTTCTATAAAGCCCGGAATTGCAGGTCTGAAAAGTGGTGACAAGGAGCTTTAAGGAAAAGACACTTCTAAAGAGTTTTAACAGAGACACACAATAGGTTTCAGCATCCCACGGAACATAAGTTTGCTCGATCCTTTCATGTCTCATTATTCACGTTATTTCCAAAGTTCTGACTTTGATGTCTTTCACTCTGGCCTGTTGCTGCAACTGTTAGTACGTTTAAACTGAAGCAATTTATCACAGTGTCCCAGAGCAAGTGCCTCTGGCACCAGCCCAAGACTGCTAGCATCATCTTCTTTTATTCACTGCACCCTTTCAAAACTGTCCTTTCTTGTACAAGGTTTTCAATTTTGTATTTTTTCCTTTTATGGACTCTTATGTTCTAAAATGCTCTTCTATTTTCTACTTTGTGTGATAACATAAAAAGTCACTTGGGAGTTCCCGTCGTGGCGCAGTGGTTAGCGAATCCGACTAGGAACCATGAGGTTGCGGGTTCGGTCCCTGCCCTTGCTCAGTGGGTTAACGATCCGGCGTTGCCGTGAGCTGTGGTGTAGGTTGCAGACGCGGCTCAGATCCCGCGTTGCTGTGGCTCTGGCATAGGCCAGTGGCTACAGCTCCGATTCGACCCCTAGCCTGGGAACCTCCATATGCCGAGGGAGTGGCCCAAGAAATAGCAACAACAACAACAACAACAACAACAACAAAAAAGACAAGAGACAAAAAAAAAAAAAAATCACTTGAACGTACCACCACCATCACAATCAGGAAATTTTAATATCCTTGAGTAATTGCCATTGTAATTGTACCAAATCTAAGCATCGCTGAACCATCTCTAAACAATGGCATTCTTTTCTTCGCCTTCTAAGTTTTACATAAAACACAGCTAACCATTCTCCTCCTATTCCTGGCAGAGTTACCTAAAATGTTTATCTCTCTATGAAAAAACTTTTATATATATATTTTTTTAGGGCCGCACCCGAGACATATGGAGGTTCCCAGGCTAGGGGTTGAATTGAAGCTGTAGCTGCTGGCCTACACCTCAGCCACGGCAACACAGGATCGGAATTGTGTCTGTGACCTACACCATAGCTCACGGCAACGCCGGATCCTTAACCCTCTGAGCGAAGCCAGGGATCGAACCTACGTCCTCATGGATGCTAGTCAGATTGGTTTCCACTGAGCCACGATGGGAAAACTCCATATGAAAAACATTTTTAGCAGAAAAATAAAGCTGCTATTAATATATGAGGCTTTGCAGACTGAAAAATCAAATACACCTCTTGCTCAATAAGAACCAAAAACTTAATAATGACTTTGCTCATAGGAAGATGGTCCCTAGGTGGGCAGAAGAAATTCAGGCCAAAATTAACCATTTTCATCTTGTTCCCAAACAAAATTTTCCCACCACCTCAAAGCTAAATGTCCTGCGCTTCTCAAGTGTATGTTTAAGCACTTGCAATTTATTTCTAATAAAAAAACGAAACCTCAATTTTCTAAGATTATTTTCCCAATTGTCCTTGGAGTTGTAACGGTATATGTTAAAACGTCTTTACAGCGATGACACTGTAAAATTTTTATGCCTTTCTACTAGCTTTAAAACTATCCCAGATACCA
Organism: Phacochoerus africanus; assembly: GCF_016906955.1. Lineage (NCBI taxonomy): Eukaryota > Metazoa > Chordata > Mammalia > Artiodactyla > Suidae > Phacochoerus > Phacochoerus africanus. The sequence goes on from NC_062555.1 coordinate 45,026,951, forward strand.
AAAGGTATATAAAATCTGATTATTTTTAAGTGGGAGAGGTTAAAACATAATTACTGGTTTAGCTTAGGGACCCCAAATTCCAAGTCACAATTCACAAAGCAATTGAACTCAATCTTCAGGACTGCGTCTGTCAAATCCTCCTACTCTGAAACAAAGCTGAACCTTCCTCCCAGATGAATTAAAACAAAGTACTGTTTCATACTAAAAACTGAATGAAAAAAGCTTTGGCTCTCAAGAGATGCAGAGATAACTCTAAAGGAAGAAAAGAACAGTTCTCCCATCAATTTAATATTTTACATTGGAAATATCAACAACTCCACTCAGACAGAAGAGCTTCCTTGAAAACACAGAACAAGGCCTTCCAGTTTTTTGTTTTTTGTTTTTTTTTTTTCCTTTTTTGGCCGCACCTGTGGCATAGAGAAGAAGGTCTTGGGCCAGGGATCAACTCTGAGCTGGAGCTGCGACCTACATCAGAGCTGCAGCAACACACACACACACAAACTTTTACTGCGTGGTCATAGCAGGAAAAAATGCCATCCAAATATTAGGAACCACTGGAAGATTTTCTAGCAAATATAAAGATCAAAGAGCAGGAAAAGCTGAACCACCGCATTCTGTATTCACAAAGAGGGTCCTGCTTATGAGACACGATTGTTCCCATCACAGGTCCAAGGAACCCCATGCTCGGAGAAGCAGGGGTTCGGGAAAAGAGTGAGGGGGAGATTATTAATATTCATGATTAGGCAATAATGTAGTGCTATGGGAGGCTGCTGATAAAATGACTCCCAAATGTGCTTCCCTCCCTGAACTGTCTGTCATGTAACCATTTCCCCTCTCATGGGGGCTGCACCCAAGGACCTGGCTCCAGGGAAGAGGAACAGGCCAAAGTGACGGGCGTCACTGCTGAGATTGGGTAACAGAAGGCCAGGACTTCAGTCTTGCTGGCCATGCACACACACACTCACAAATTCTCATACACACACACAGACACACACATTCCAACTCATACACACTCACAAACACTCATACCCATACTCAGCCACCCACTCACACTGACACAGGCACACTCTCACTCTCAAATACTCACACACACACACAATCACTCACACGGACACACACACTCTCACACTTCTCCCTCCCACCCCCACCCCATCCCTGCCTCTCCTTCACTCTGACCTTCCAGCATTCCTTACAAGGACCTTGGGATTACAATGCTCACACTGACACAACCCAGGATTATCTCTATCTCCAAATCCTTAAGGCAATCACATCTGAGTCCCTTTTGCCTTGTAAGGTGACACCATCACAGGCTCAGGGTGGGGGGAAGGGAAGGACGTGGACACCTTGAGGCATGGCAGTATCATTCTGTCCACCTCTCTGGACCCCCCCCACCCCCCCCACCCCCTGGGATCGGGCCCCACTGCACGGCCTGCATTGTAGTTGGACCACAGACCAGCCCAGCTCCAGGGCTCTGCACCCAATTCCTCCATCTACAGTACTCTGCCTCCAGGACTTTAAGGCCGACTCCCTGTCGATCACATCTGAATTAAAATGCAGTTCTGGGAGTTCCCGCTGTGGCTCAATGGTTAAGGAATCTGACTAGGAATCATGAGATTAAGAGTTCAATCCCTGGCCTTGCTCAGTGGGTTAAGGATCCAGCATTGCTGTGAGCTGTGGAGTAGGTCGAAGACGTGGCTTGGATCTGATGTTGCTGTGGCTGTGGTGTAGGCCAGCAGCTTTAGATCCAATTAGACCCTAGCCTGGGAACCTCCATATGCTGTGGGTGTGACCCTGGAAAAGACAAAAAAAAAAAAAAATGTAGTTCTGGGGAGATGATGGGCCGTGTGGTGACTCTTAGTATAGCACAGACCTGAAAGGTGCCAAGAGAGAAAATCTCAAAAGTTCTCACCACCAAAAAAAAATGTCATTATGAGAGGTGATGGAGGCATTAACTAACCTTACTGTGGCAATCATTTTGCAATATCTATGTAGATCAAATTTCGTAATTAAATAAACGAAAACAGGAGTTCCCTTGTGGTGCAGCTAGTTAAGGATCCGGGGTCATCACTGCTTCAGTGCTGTGACCCAGGTCGATGTTGTGCAGCAGGTTGGATCCCTGGCCCAGGAACTTCTGCAGCTCCCGAATCCCAGAACCCGTGACTATGCTGCCACGTGAGGGATAAAGGGACTCTGTCGACATGACGTAAGCTGAACACACGAGATGGGGACATTGTCCTGGATGATCCAGGTAGACCCAAAGTGATTATAAGCATCCAGGTAAGAGGGATGCAGGAGTTCCCATCATGGCTCAAGTGGGAACGAACCCGACTAGTATCCATGAGGATGAGGGTTTGATCCCTGACCTTGCTCAGTGGGTTAAGGATGTGGCATTGCCACGAGCTGCGGTGTAGGTCACAGACGCGACTCAGATCTGGCAATGGTCTAGTGTAAGCCAGCAGCTGTAGTTCCAACTTGACCCATAGCCTAGGAACCTCCATATGCTGTGGGTGCAGCCTTAAAAAGACACACACACACACACACACAAATAAATAAATAAACATAAAAAATAAACAATTTAAAAACAGAGGGATTCAGGAAGAATAGACAGGAGGAAGTCATGTGACAATGGTAGCAGAGAGAAAAAACTGACACAGGCCATAGGAAGAGGACAGCATCCAAAAGCTGGAAAAGGAAATGAATTCTCTGCAGAGGGTCCAGAAGGAACCATCCCTATGGACAACTCTAATCTTAGTCTCTAGTCTCTATGAGACTTCTGGCCTCCAGACTGTAAAGGAATAAATTTGCATTCCCTTTTTTTTTTTTGGTCTTTTTGTCTAGTTAGGGGCTTCACCCTCAATATATGGACATTCCCAGGCTAGGGATCAAATTGGAGCTGTAGCTCCCAGCCTACACCACAGCCACAGCAATGTCAGATCCAAGCCACATCTGCGACCTACACCACAGCTCACAGCAATGCCGGATCCTGAACCCACTGAGCGAGGCCAGGGATTGAACCCGCATCCTCATGGATACTAGTTGGGTTAATTAAGTGCTGAGTCATGATGAGGAACTCCTTTTTTTTTTTTTTTTTAATCTGAGCTTTTTATTTTTTCTTGGTCATGCCTGTAGCATGAGGAAGTTCCCGGGCCATGCATCAAACCCTTGTCACAGTAGTGACAACACAGGATCCTTTAACCCACTGAGAGCCACCCAGGAACTCTTAAATTTGTGTTCCTTTATTTTATTTTTTTTTAATTTCATCGCCACATCCATGGTACATGGGATTTCCTGGGCCAGAGATTAAATCCGAGCTGTAGCTGCAACCTACACCACAGCTGAGGCAATGCCAGATCCTTAACCCACTTGCCAGGCTGGGGATCAAACACATGTTGCCACAGAGACAATGTCAGATCCTTAAACTGCTGTGCCACAGGGGGAACTCCCGTTTGTCTTCTTTCAAACAACAAGATTGTTGCAATTTTTTACAACAGCAAGAGGAAAATAATACAGCGCACAGATTAAGGAAATTTAGGAGCTGGGTCAGGGTAGCAGATGAAAGCATTTGCCCAGAATATTTACTTGGAACAAACAACACAGTATCCTAGGTCCTAAAAAATCCTCCCGTCCCCACCTGCCACCCTGACTGGAGAGACCAGAAGTTTGATGACTTTAAAATACTGAGTCTTGGAGTTCCCACTGCACCTCAACAGTAATGAACCTGACTAATATCCATGAGGATGCAGGGCTGATCCTTGGCATCATTCACTCAGTGGGTTTAGGATCCAATGCTGCTGTGAGCTGTGGTGTAGACCAGCAGCTGCAGCGCCAATTCCATCCCTAGCCTGGGAACTTCCATATGCCATAGGTGCAGCCCTAAAAAAGCAAAATTAAAATAAATTAATTACATTAAAAAAAAATACTGATTCATTCCATCCATGAGCACGCCATCTCTCTACTTCCATGTTTGGTCTACAACAGTTGGGTAAAGGCTCAGAATTTCTTGTTAGTCCAAGTTTTTGTTACATTTCTTCTTAGGAGACATGGTTTTTGCTACAAGTGTTAAGGTTAAAAAAATTCCTCATTTCATTTTCTTTTGGTAGCTGCAGACTATAAACAACCGTTTTTTGCATAGACCTTGCAGTCAGCCACCCGTGCTGGCCTCTTATCAACCAGCCTGTAGGTCCTTTTTGGATGTCTCCACAGGGACAGTCCTATCACTGGCGAATGAGGACAGTTCTGTGCCTTTTCACCCTCTCTTCCTCCCCCCTCCTCTTGTCTTACAGATTTTATTAGCATCTCCATTACAAGATTTTTTTAAAGGATGATAGAAAATATGTTTTATTTGTTCCTAACTTTAAAAGGAATGGTTTTAAAATTCCCCCATTAAGCATATGAATCATTAAGAGCTCCCGCTGTGGCTCGGTGGGTTAAGAACCTGACTAGTATCCATGAGGGTGCAGGTTTGATCCCTGGCCTCGCTCAGCGGGTTAAGAATCCAGAGTTGCTGTCGCTTATGTTGCAGACGAGGCTCAGATCTGGCGTGGCTGTGGCGTAGGCCTGCAGCTGCAGCTCTGATCTTACCCCTAGCCCAGGAACCTCCATATGCCACAGGTATGGCTGTAAAAAGAAAAAAAAGTATATGAAGCACTATGAATTTCAGTAGAAGTTTCCTCCCATTTCTATTTCTTAAGAGGACAGTCAGCCCTCGGATTCATGGGGGATTAGTTCCAGACCCCCCAACACACAGACACCAAATCTTCAGATGCTCAAGTCCCTTCTATAAAACAGCAGCATTTGCACATAACCTACACGCATCCTTCCATGTACTTTAAATCATCTCTAGATGACTTGTAATACCTAACACAATATAAATGCTATTTTGCATTTGCTATTAGCACCCTGCCCATAGCAAATTCAAGTTTTGGTTTTCATGACTTTTTGGAACTTTTTTCCATCTGAACATTTTTGATTGGCAGTTGGTTGAATCAAAGATGCAGAACCCATGGATACACAGAGCCACTTATATCTTTCTTTAATTCATAAATGAAGGTTGTTATCAATTTTACCTTTCCCTCATTGATTAAAATGATTCTATGCAATAATTACATTTATAATTTTCTTTCCTTAACCCCCCACCTTTTTAGGGCTACACCCGTGGCATATGGAAGTTCCCAGGCTAGGGGTCGAATTGAAATGGAGTTTTAACTAAAGAACAACCCCCCTTGGCTAAGAAGGCAGCTGCAAGCCTTTCCAGCTGTGCTAATCACTATGCCACCCTTCTTGTAATAATGTAACAACTGTGTGCTCTCTGTCCAAGCCAGCAGCCCTGCTAATCAGGTACCCAGCATTGCTTATCAGTTCTGCTTCTGTAACCTTGCTCGCTCAGTTTCTTAGGGAGGAACACTGTCTGCTTGGGGATGGGGGGAGGTCCGGGATGCTTACATGGGAAAATCAAGACCTTGTAGTGTATAAAACTTACTGAGAACAAAGACCTGGTGCTCAGACTCTGGAGGTGACTCCTCTGAGCCGCACCGGTGCTGAATAAACCTTGCTTTTCCATATCTCCGAGTGCTGTTTGTCTCCTTCCGTTGCCACAGATTTTGCGGTTTCTGCAACAGAATCAGAGCCACAGCTGCAGGCCTACACCACAGCCAAAGCAACGCCAGATTAAAGCTGCGCCTGCAACCTACACCACAGCTCACGGCAATGCCGGATCCTTTAACCCACTGAGCAAGGCCAGGCATCAAACCCGCATCCTGATGGATACTAGTCAAGTTCTTAACCTGCTGAGCCACAAGGGGAACTCCCACTTATAATTTTCTAATGATATATCCAATTGGGTCACAGTATGCTATCTTTTAGGTTGACTAATGGTTTCCCAATTTGCTGACATTTTTACCTCTAATTCATGAGCGGAGGCTGGCCTGGAACTTTCCTTCACTGTACTGATACTGTCTGATAAAAGGGTTCTACTAAGTCCCCTGGCAGGAGAGAGTCATACTCTTTACTCTGTTTGCTGGAGGCACCTGCAGAAGATTGGAATCAACTGCTTCTTGACATTATGGGAGAATCCATCAGTAGAGCTTTCTGAGTATGGTGAGTCCTTTGCCGAATTTGGACTTCCTATTTCTTCCTGACAATTCTATTAGCTGTGCTTTTCTAGAACTTCTTACATTTCATCTCAGTTTTCAAATTAGTTGCCCCAAAATTGTTCATACTATTACAACTAGTACATCGTATTATGACTATTGTCATAATCTCTGCTGGATCAGGGTTGTAACCCTCTTTTCACTCCTAATACTGCACCTTTTTTCTTTTCCCCTCAATTAATTCTAGCCGTAAGATGATTTCATCGGTCTTTAAAAACAAAAAATTTGGCCTCACTGGACATCTTTTAGCCTCAATATATTTTTTTTTTGTCTTTTTGCCTTTTCTAGGGCCGCTCCCATGGCATATGGAGGTTCCCAGGCTAGGGGTCAAATTGGAGCTGCAGCTGCCAGCCACAGCCACAGCCACAGCCACAGCAACTCAGGATCCGAGCTGCGTCTGCGACCTACACCACAGCTCAGGGCAACGCTGGATCCTTAACCCACTGAGCAAGGACAGGGATCGAACCCGCAACCTCATGGTTCCTAGTTGGATCCATTAACCACTGAGCCATGACAGGAACTCCTAGCCTCAATTTTTTTTAATTAAATAGGTGATTTACAATGTCATGCCAACTTCTGCTGTACAGTAAGTGCCCCAGTCACCCAGTCACTTACTGTACAGCACTGGGTACACTTACTGTGCACTTACTGTACAACACTGAGTAAAAAGAGGCTTACAACCACAGATCCAGCAGAGATTACGACAGTAGTCGCAATACTATATATTATATACACACACACACATTCTCTTTCTTATATTATTTTCCATCATGTTCTATTACAAGAGACTGGATATAGTTCCCTGCATGGTTCCCCGTGCTGTACAGCAGGAGCTCATTGCTTATCCATTCTAAACGTAATAGGTTGCATCTGCTCACCCAAACTCCCCGTCCATCCCACCCCCCACCCCCACCCCGCCTTGGCAACCACATGTCTCTTCTCTATGTCTGTGAGTCTGTTTCTGTTCTGTAGATAGTTCATCTGTGCTATATTTTAGATTCCACGTATAAGTGGTATCATATGGTGTTTGTCTTTCTCACTTCCTTCACTTGGTGTGATCTCATCACTAGCTGCATCCTCACTGGCCAACTTGTTTTTCTGTTTCACTTATAACTCCTCTTATCTTCAGTCTTTCCTCCCTTCGACTGTAGGGGAGTGAATACTCTGTTGTTCTTTTAACATTTCCCACACTAACTGCTTAGTTCATTATATTATCCCTTCTTCTCTCCTAATATAAGCTTTTAAGGCATTTTATGAATGGCTCCTTAAAAACAGTTCACCTTTTACTACATCCCCCAAGTTCTGATATATAAACAGCAGCACTCGGTTCTAAGTTTATTTATTTATTTATTTATTTGTCTTTTTGCTATTTCTTTGGGCCACTCCCGTGGCATATGGAGGTTCCCAGGCTAGGGGTCTAATCGGAGCTGTAGCCACTGGCCTACACCAGAGCCACAGCAACACAGGATCCGAGCCGCGTCTGCAACCTACACCACAGCTCACGGCAACGCCAGATCGTTAACCCACTGAGCAAGGGCAGGGACCGAACCCGCAACCTCATGGTTCCTAGTCGGATTCATTAACCACTGCGCCACGACGGGAACTCCGGTTCTAAGTATTTTTTAACTCTCATTATGATTTGTGTGTGTGTGGCCCATGAGTTACCCCATACAACCTCACACTATGCATTTTTAAGGTTAAAATAGCTGTGATTTTGTTCCTACTTATTACTAACGTCTACCTTAAAGGCTCTGGCATCTGTGTCTATTATTTGTTTTTTCCTCAGCTCTTTGGCAGGGATGCTGGAGCCAGTGAACCACACTTCCCAGAATCCTTTGCCTGAATTTTCCTGTTGGATGTGGCCAACAGAAGCCAACTTCTATACCAACATTTGAGTCCACCTCTTTAATTCTTTCAACTCTTCAACATGGACATAACCACTTCTTTTTTCTTTTTTTTTTTTGTCTTTTTGCCATTTTTTGGGCCGCTCCCGCGGCATGTGGAGGTTCCCAGGCTAGGGGTCGAATTGGAGCTGTAGCCACCGGCCTACACCAGAGCCACAGCAACGCGGGATCCAAGCTGCGTCTGCGACCTATACCACAGCTCACGGCAACACTGGATCCTTAACCCACTGCGCAAGGACAGGGATCGAACCCGCAACCTCATGGTTCCTAGTCGGATTCGCTAACCACTGTGCCACGATGGGAACTCCAACCATTTCATCTATTCAATCACCTTGTCTGAATTGCTTATCGTGGTTTCTGTTTTTCTAAAAAGACTCTGTATTTCCTAAAAAGATTTAGTGTTTGACAAGTGCTGAGACTCACTTTATGGACTTGTACATGATCAATCTTTATATGGGTCTCATGTGCTGAAATCCTCCTGTAAAAAATGTGTTGAACCAGCTCTCCTTAATTTTTGCGTAGGTATTTTGAGGCACTTTTGCTGCATGGATACAAGTTGAGAAATGAATGGTTTTCAATCCATCATTTTCTAAGGACCTCCTCCGCCTCTAACTATGATGGTATTTACCTCAAAGTCAAGGGTCAACTGTTTATCACTTTTATTTCACCTCAGTTCTTGAAAAGAGTTTGGCCTGGGTAGGTCTGGATTGACTACTTTTCAGCACTCTGTGAAGGTTTTTATTGTCTTCTGGTCTAAATTTCTGTTTCTGAGAAGTCCTCTAACGCTGGAATTGTCATTCTTTCTCCTTCCTGGATCCTTTTATGATTTTCTCTCTTCCTTAGTGCTCATGTTTTCACACTAGTGCCTCTAGACATGGAGATAGATACTTTTAAAGATGTATTTTTTTAAATTTAAAAATGTATTATATAATATATTGCTTCTCAGCCTTTTGGCTAAGATCAAGTGTAAGAATGTATTATATATGTGTGTATATATATATAAATACATATGTGTGTGGAGGGGACAGACAGAGAGAGAATACTGCGCTCTCTGAATCTGAAGTCATGGTTTCCCTCAGTTCTAAAAACTGGTAACCATTCGCTCACAAATACCCTCTCTTCCTTCAGATCTATTTTATTCTATTTTATTTTTATTTTTTGTCTTTTTAGGGCCAAACCCATGGCATATGAAAACTTCCAGGCTAGGGATCAAATCAGAGCTGTAGCCACCAGCCTATACAACAGCTACAGCAACGCCAGATCCCTAACCCACTGGGCAGGGCCAGGGATCGAACCCTCGTCCTCCTGGATACTAATCGGATTCATTAACGCTGAGCCACAACAGGAACTCCCAGATCTATTTTAAAGTTCACAAATTCTTTTTAGCACTATCTCACTTGCAATTTAAGCCATTAAAATCTTTAGAAGTTCCATCTTCCAAGCAAACCTGCCTGTTAATTCCCAATAATTTCTCACCTTAGCTCCTCTCTGTCATGGCATCCTTCCACTTTGCTTCTTCCCTTTTAGCTTCTAGCTCAGGTAACAGGCTTAGAAGGGTGTTCTCTGACACCAGTATGCATACTCCTAATCCGAGGAGGAAGAGGAGGGAGTGGAATGGACTGAATGGGCTGGGAGTTTGGGGTCTGTAGATGTAAACTGCTACAAACTGCATCTCGAGTGGATAAGCAGTGAGCTCCTGCTGTATATAGCACAGGGAACCATATCTAGTCACTTGTAATGGAACATGATGCAGGATAATGTGAGAAAAAAGAATGTGCATATGTGTGTAACTGGGTTACGATGCTATACAGCAGAAATTGAAAGAACGTTGTAAATCAACTGAAATAAAAAATAAAACCCAATCAGTCGGAGGTAGTGTAAACAACTTCAGCAAGCTACAATAGCTGCAAAAAATAAATTGCAACAGAGGGCATCACATAAGATACAAACACACAAATATATGAGCATCTACTCAGTATCAAGTAATGTGGAGACAAGCTGGGACCTGGGACCCTTTCCTGTCGTGGCTGCAGTGCTTGGACCTGGCCCAACATCTCCTTGAGCAACAAAATACAAAGAAACTAGCGGGGACTAAAAATAACTGTGTACCTGCCCACCGGTGGGGCAAATTCTGGGCAAGAGGATAGCAAAAAACTAAAGCCCCAACTGCTACTTCTGAAGAGCAGAGAGCAAAAGCAGAGTATGATGCACGCCTCCTGCGCACACCACCACCAAAGGGGTGGGCAGACCACCTAAGCCATCCCCCTGGCCGGACCCCTAGATACCACCCCTCTCTCTCCCCCTCCCACTGCAGCCAACAACCCAGCAAGGGAAACTGTTGTTTGTTTCTGCTCCTCCCTGCTACAGCAGGGGACCCAGCAAAGCCTTGCCTGATTTTTCCCGTCAGGCCTCTTATCAATTTTTATTGATTGAGGAGGCCAAGAACCCAGGCCAGTAACAAGGTGACACCATCAGCATCAAGGATACTCAAGGGATCTAAGACATATGGTGCTTTCCTGACGTTTCTAACACACGGGTTGGAGGGACAGACAAGCAACTAACTACAATTAATTACAGTTGTTTGAAAAACTGCTTTTCATCCAGGGTTTTCAAAAAAAAAAAGAGAGAGAGAGACAGACAGACAGAGAGAGAAAATAAACAGATGTGAACAAAAGAAAACAGAAAGTAATAAAGTTAATGAAAGCCAGAAGCAGGAACGTTAAGGGCCATTCTTGTATATGCCACCTCTGGCTTGTCTTCTTTTTATTTTGTAATCTCAGAGTCCGATGCTGGGCGAAAAATCTATTTTCCCTGTGGTTTTCTATTTTAATAGCTGGAGGAAAAAAAAAAGTCTGGTTCGGCTTCATGGTAATAAGTGAAGGAGGCCAAAGTGTGGGGTCAAGGGCGCTTCAAATGAGGCCAGAGATTTTTAACAGCCCAAGTATGTCAGCTCCATGGAAAGAGCACCTGAAATATAGCTGGGTCTTCTCTACAGATATATGGAAGCTTTTTAACAGGTATGGTGTTCAAAGAGAATGCTTGGGACCAAAATTGTGAAGTATACGCCGTATTTTAAATGGGGCAGGTGAGGTAAGACTTTCATGGAATCCTCAGACCCAACAAATCACGGGGGATGCTTGTACAGAGTCTGTGTACCTCTCAATGATGAGAGCCTATGCCTGCACTACACTTCTACAATTTTGGTCAGTCATTCTACACAGCTCTTTCGATAGTTTTGCAATGTCTTTCCTTTTTGGCTCACTTCCCATCCTGTTCCAGAGAGGGTCTCGTGAGCAACAGAAAAGTGGGGAGGATGGCTGGCTTCTCTGCCTCATGCAGGTAGTCAAGACCAAGACACTGGAGTTCCCACCGCAGCTCAGCGGTAACAAACCAGACTAGGACCCGTGAGGAGTCGGGTTCGATCCCCAGGCCCACTCAGTTGCCATGAGCTGTGGTGTAGACTGCAGATGCAGCTCGGATCTGCAGCTCCGATTCAACCCCTAGCCTGGGAACGTCCGTGTGTCAAGATGTAGCCATAAAAAGACCAAAAAAAAAAAAAAAGAAAAGAAAAAAAAGACGAACACATCTTTACCTCCCAGTGGTTCCCCTACCTCTCCCAGGACCCTGACCGTCCTTCGCTCAGTCACTTTGCCAAAGCAGCAGTCATCACTATCCAGCAGCACAAGAGCGCATGAGCTAACATCTCTGCAAAACCTCGCAGCCTGCCAGGACCCAGATGATGCAATGTACTTTCATTGGCCTTCAGAGAGGATGATGTCACGGATCTTGGCAGCACAGTTTCATGAAGTTGCAAGATACAGCATCAAACTGTCCTAATGAATTTCAAGAGCATATTTTAACCAACGTCTAAGTTGGGACCTCGACACGCCATGGATGATTTTTTTTTTAATATGGTAGAAATAAATATATCACCAGGTAATATTTGCGATTCAGAAATAGATACTGTTGGAACTGCATGAAAAACCTTTAAAAAAAAAAAAAAAAAAAGAGGCCAGACATGATTCAATCCTCCCCCACTTCTGATTTATATAAGAAGATTAGAAAAGCGCTGTGCAGCACATGTACAAATCTGATTTCATTCTAGACTCTTGCACTGCCCTAGACATACATGGATTATATTTATACTTCTGCCAAAGCGGCTACTGTTCAGGTATCAAGAGTCTATGATAGCAACTCAGATAATGTGGGTATGACAAACAGTTGCCAGTGAGAGGTAGCAGAAAATTGCTTTTCCAGCCGAGATGAAATAATGCTTTTCATCGAGTTCCAAAGAAGAAAAATAAATCTAATAAAATATTAAGGAATGCAATATTCACCCCAAAAAAGGGCTTTCTGAGTTACAGAAATTATACCAATTATACGGACTGCTCCTTGTATATCTAATTACGTATGTTCGCCAAAAAATGAGTCAGACTAGCAATAATTTCGTCTTTTTCTCTACATTTTTTCTTTTAGTCACTACCAACTTTAACACTGCATTCAGACATTTTATTGAATCTATGACTCTGGCATTTCCTAATTATTTCCAATAGTTAGAAGACCAAGAAACCTCGAGCGCTTACTGCAGCCCAATGCTGCTCTCGGCGCTTCATGAAGAATCATTCCGCTCATGTTTTCAACAATTATATCAGCATTATGATTTCCATGTTCTGGACTGTCTGTATTTCAAAGGTTTGAGTGAGAGGACATAAAATTTTTGAATAATTTTTTTTTTAAATCGGAGGTCCCATTGTGGCTCAGTGGTCATGAACCCAACTAGGATCCATGAGGATGCAGGTTCGATCCCCAGACTCACTCAGTGGGTTAAGGATCCGGCGTTGCCGTGACCTGTGGTGTAGGGTGCAGGCGAGGCTCGGAACCTGGGATCCTGTGTTGCTGTGGCTATAGCGTAGGCCTGTGCTGCAGCTCTGATTCAACTCCTAGCCCTGGAACTTCCATATGCCATGGTGTGGCCCAAATAAATAAATAAATAAATACCAAAGGGAGGCAAGAGAGGGGTAAAAGCTCCTTTCCAAAAAGACTACCAGAGAGCCTGCTGAAAGTACAAGCAATGTGAGCAGGAGGACAGAACACGGGGCCCGGTGGGGAGCGGAGCTTCAGTGCCAACACCAGGACAGGACCAGAGAGGGCAGGTTTTACAGCAGAAAAAAACAGAATCTTCACTGAGAACCTTTTTTGTCCTTTTTTGTCTTTTTTAGGGCCATACCCGAGGCACATTGGGGGTCTAATCAGAGCTACAGCTGCCTGTCTATGCCTCAGCCACAGCAACGCCAGATCCAAGCCATGTCTTCGACCTACACCACAGCTCATGGCAATGCCAGATCCTTAACCCACTGAGCGAGGCCAGGAATTGAACCCGAAACCTCAAGGTTCCTAGTCGGATTCGTTTCCACTGCACCACGATGGGAACTCCCTTTTTTTTTTTTTTTTTTAAATATATCACAATAACAGATAAGGAAGCAATGAGGCACAAATCTAGAAAAGCTACCTTTGAACATCACCCACCCCCACCCAGCTGACTTCTCTATTGTCCTCAAGGCACAAGGGGATTCACTGCACTCAAACATGGAGAGAGATTAGAAAAACACAAAGAATTAACGTACAGAAACACCAATGAAGACACCAGAAATATCTGACCAAAAGCAGATGAAACCTGTACGCTAATATTTTAAAATGAGTTGATGGAAATAAAGAAAATATTGGAAGCTATCAGAAAACCGCATGATCAGAATTAGAAAAGGCTCAGAAATGAGATGATTAGAAAACAAGACGATATGAAAAGAAGTAGAGCAGGAGAAACACTTTTGTAGTCACTGAGACTAAACTAGAAGCAACATGACAGACATGGCAAGTTACAGATAAGGGAAATAAATGTCAGAAAAAAGAAAGAAAACTCAAAAAGTAATGCAGGACTTCCTGTCACGGCAGAGTGGAAACGAATCTGACTAGGAACCATGAGGTTGCGGGTTCGATCCCTAGCCTCGCTCAGTGGGTTAAGAAACAGGCATTGCTGTGAGCTGTGGTGTAGATCACAGATGTGGCTCGGATCTGGCGTTGCTGTGCTCTGGTGCACGCCGGCAGCTACAGCTCCGCTTCAACCCCTAGCCTGGGAACCTCCATATGCCACGGGTGCGGCCCTTTTAAAAAGACAAAATAAATAAACAAACAAACAAATAAATAAATAGTAATGCAGAAAGATGGAAAAAGAACTCTTGGGGAAAGAGACAAAAAGACTCATTATTTTAATGCCCATTTAACAGTGCACTAGATGTCCTGGACTGAACAATTGACATAAATAATAGAGAAATAAATGACTGACAGATGGATAGAGTATACGGATTATAATGGAAAAATAGAACTGCTATTATTAACAACAACAAAAAATTCACAGTAAACTAATCACATTTCTTAGTGGACTTGGCAAAGTGCAAGGTGCAAGGACACTGTAATACATCAACATATTTCCATGTACTGGCAGCAATTAAAAAATAACATTTTAGGAGTTCCCGTCGTGGCGCAGTGGTTAACGAATCCGACTAGGAATCATGAGGTTGCGGGTTCGGTCCCTGCCCTTGCTCAGCAGGTTAAGAATCCGGCGTTGCCGTGAGCTGTGGTGTAGGTCGCAGACACGGCTCGGATCCCGCGTTGCTGTGGCTCTGGCGTAGGCCGGTGGCTACAGCTCCGATTCATCCCCTAGCCTGGGAACCTCCATATGCCGAGGGAGTGGCCCAAGAAATAGCAACAACAACAACAACAATAACAACAACAACAAAAGACAAAAAAAAACATTTTAAATACCTAGAAAAAAATTAATGAAAGTTCTGCAGGAAATATAAAAGAAAATTATGATAAAGTATTACTGAGAAAAATTAAAGATATAAATAAATGGAAAGACGGATCATACTGGTAAATTATGACTCAATATTGTAAGGATATCTACTTGAGCCAAATGGATCTGAAGCAGTAAAATTCAAAACTCAACAGATTTTTATGTAATAAAATAGCACAACGATAGCATGACATTGAACATGGATGGACTTAGAAATTACCATACTAAGTGAAATAAGTCAGAAAGACAAATACCATATAATATCACTTATATGTGGAATCTAAAATATGACACACATAAACTTATCTATGAAACAGAAACTGACTCACAGACACAGAGAACAGACTTGCGGCTGCCGAGGGGAGTGGGGGAGGGAAGGATTGGGAGTTTGGGATTAGTAGGTGCAAACTATTATATCTAGGATGGATAAACAATAAGGTCATACTATCAGTCCAGGAAACTATATTCAATATCCTGAGATTCAACCATAATGGAAAAGAGTATGAAAAAGAAGGTATACATAAATGAACCACTTTGCTGTACTGCAGAAATTAACACAACATTGTAAATCAATGATACTTTGAATAAATAAAGACAGCATGACACTGATATAAGGACAGAAGGACAGAAAAGCAGAGAGTCCAGAAGCAGAGCCAGGAACATATGAACATAGGACCGATGAGGAAGTTAGTGCTGCAGGGCTATGGGGAAAGGATGGCCTTTCCTTAAATGGATTCCTACCTCACACCACAAATCAAAATCAACTCAAGGTAAACAGATCTATATGCGGAAGGCAAAATTTAAAAAGCTTCTGAAAGCTGACACAGGAAAATATCTCCATCATCTTCAGATACATATGGTTTTCCTCAACAGGATACAACAAACACTAGTCACAAAGGGAAAGATTAATAAACTCTATTGTTACATCCAGGAACTTCTACTAAGCAAGATCCTACTTAAAAGAAAAGCCACAGAGGGGTAGGAGATAACGGTCATACACAAAACCAATTTAAATGCTTGGTCCACAATTAAGCACTACACAGCCTCTATAAGGATTTCCTACAAATCAGTAAGAGAAAGACAACCTAGAAGAAAACTGGACAGAAGACTTGAACAAGCGCTTCACGAGAAAGGGTACCCAAATGGTCAATGAACCCATGAAAAAGGGCTCAACCTTATCAGCCATCTGAGAATCCAAATTTAAAATCCAATGAAATGCCACTATGACCCACCAAACTGAGTTTAAAAACAAAACAAGGTATAGGGTTCTCTGGTAGCCTAATGGCAAAGGATCTGGCATTGTCACCACTGTGGCTTGGGTTTGATCCTTGGCCTGTGGACTTCTGCATGCCATGGGCATGCCCCCCCCCCAAAGAGGAGAGAGATACTATTATAAAAATAAATAATAAAAAGAAAAGAAAACAAAACCCCCCACTACACCAAGGTTGAGTAAGGACGTGGTGGAACAGTAGCAGCTGCCAAATACTGTGGTGGGAATATGAACAGGTCTTTGAATAAGACCCTATTACCTGTTGCTGCCATTACTAAGTACATACATTACGGAAATATGTATATAAATAGTTCAGTGAAAACCCCACGTCCCACTACTCGGCCATAAAAAAGAATGAAATAATGGCATTTGTAGCAATATAGATGCTAGAGATTCTCACACTAAGTGAAGGAAGTCAGACAAAGACAAATACCATATCCAATCACTTATATGCGGAATCTAAAATATGGCGCAGGAGTTCCTGCTGTGGTGCAAAGGGATTGGCGGTGTCTTGGGGAGCACTGGACACAGGTTTGATCCCAACCTGGCACAATGGGTTAGGGATCTGGTGTTGCCACAGCTGCGGCTCATTTCTGATCCCTGGCCTAGGAACTCTGTATGCCATGGGGCGGCCAAGAAAGAAAACATATATATGGCACAAATGAACCTATCTACACAACAGAAACAGACTCACAGACGTGGAGAACAGACTTGTGGTTGCCAAGGGGGGAGGGGGAGGGAGTGGGATGGATGGGGAGTTTGGGTTCATAGATGCAAACTATTACATTTAGAATGGATAAGCAGTGGGGTCCTCCTGTACAGCACAGGGAACTACATCCAGTGTTTTGGGATAGACCACCATGCAAGATAATATAAGAAAAAGATTATGTATGTATATAGATAGATAGATAGATAGATAGATAAATGTATATACATATGTATGACTGGGTCCCTTTGCTGCACAGCAGAAATTGGCACGACATTGTAAATCAACTACACTCTTAATAATAAAAAAACCCTACGTCCCAACAACTTCATTCTTTAGCACGTACCCAATAGAAATACATGCACCAAAGGGCTACACAGCAGCAGCATCACCCACCATAGCCAAACAGAACCAAATAGTCACACTTCTCACTAGCTGAAGAGATAAACTGTGATACCCCGACACAATGGACCATCCTTTAACCACAAAAATGACCTAGTTAATCATGACATATGTGAACCACAGAAATGTTGTGTGACTACAAGGAGACAGCTACAGGCACACAATTATAGACTGTGAAGTTCCATTAATGATTTCAGAACATGCAAAATGATCCATAAAGTTTAAAGCCAGAAGAGTGTTTAGGAGTTGCCATCGTTGCTCAGTGAAAACAAATCTGACTAGTATCCATGAGGATACATGTTCGATCCCTGGCCCCACTCAGTGAGTTAAGGATCCGGCGTTGCTGTGGCTGGGTTGCAGATGCGGCTCGGTTCCCATGTTGCTGTGGCTGTGGTATAGGCTGGCAGCTGCAGCTCCGATTTGACATCTAGCCTGGGAACTTTCATGTGCTACAGGTGCAGCCCTAAAAAGAAAAAAAAAAAAGAAGAAGAAGAAGAAGAAGAAGAAGGGGAAAAAAAAGTGTTTACTTCTAGTTAGGAGAGGTTGGCAGGAGGGACTAACCCAGAAGACTAGACATTGAGAAAGATTCTTGAAGACGTTGAAAATAAAAAGGAAACTATCCTTTAATCATCAAGACAAAGAACCACACATGAAGAAGTTATACTGGAATCAGACTCAGTCAGGAACACTTGATGCCAAGGGTGGAGAGGTGACAGCCTTCAGATACTTAAAGAAGAGCCCTGACACCCAGGATTTCAGTTTCAAACGGACCCCACCTGTAAATACAAAGACCGCAATACAAACTTGGAGAACTTTTAGGAAAGGGGTTCCCAGGAGCCCTGCCCAGGAGAAGGCTGCTAGAGAATGAATCCCTGGAACCATTAGAGACACTTCTGGATCAAGACTGCAGCACTCAGGCTAAATGGTGGGGTGAAGGGTAAAAAGGGGACCTGGAGGAGTTCCCGTCATGGCTCAGTGGTTAACGAATCCGACTAGGAACCATGAGGTTTCAGATTCGATCCCCGGCCCTGATCAGTGGGTTGGAGATCCAGCGTTGCCGTGAGCTGTGGTGTAGGTCACAGACGCAGCCTGGATTCCGTGTTGCTGTGGCTCTGGCGTAGGCTGGTGGCTACAGCTCCGATTCGACCGCTGGCCTGGGAACCTCCATATGCTGCGGGAGCAGCCCTAGAAAAGGCAAAAAGACAAAAGAAAAGGGGGGGGGGTCTGGAAATGTAGGTCACATACAAGCACCAAACAGTAGAAGGAGAAGGGAGAGAACAGATGGAAAATTAAATAAGCTCACTGATCCCCTAACAGGCATTAACTG
Source organism: Phacochoerus africanus (assembly GCF_016906955.1). Taxonomy (NCBI): domain Eukaryota; kingdom Metazoa; phylum Chordata; class Mammalia; order Artiodactyla; family Suidae; genus Phacochoerus; species Phacochoerus africanus. Next base: position 45,045,559 of record NC_062555.1, read on the forward strand.
GAAGGAAAAAAGATAATGCATTTGACCGGAAGTCAGGAAGGGCTGAGTAAAGGAGTTTCTGTTCGTCACTGTTAGGAACCAAGGGACAGCATCTGAAAAGAGAGGGTCTCATGGTGGTGGGACATGGGCAGAGAGCCCCCACCTAATAAGGCTTCCTGCGGAATTCCTGTCCCAACCCCACTCTCCACCTGGTTCATTTTTCAGCAACCCTCAGATCTCATTTAACTAGTTCCCTAGTCACTTTTTTTTTTTTCCCTTAGGGCCACACTCTTGGCATATGGAAATTCCCAGGCTAGGGGTCATTCCCAGGCTAGAGCCACAGCTGCCAGCCTACACCACAGCCACAGTGACATGGGATCCGAGCCACTGACCTATACCGCAGCTCACAGCGATGCCGGATCCTTAACCCACTGAGCAAGGCCAGGGAGCGAACCATCATCCTCATGGATATTAGTGGGGTTCATTTCCACGGAGCCACGAGAGGAACTCCCCCTAGTCACTTCTAAAACAAACGTGAGCAAACCCTCCCTCCACCCCCATTATGTACTCTAAGCCCCAAAACCCTGGATCTTGGTTATGATTTTACACTTACTTAAGTGATCATTTGAGCACTGATTTCAGTAGTAAAGGCCACGAAGTCTATTTTTGCCATCATATCCTAATCACATAACACAAAATACAGTAAGTATTTAAGTACTCTTTTAAAAATGAGTCGTATAATAAAACTACTGATTCCTTGTAAATATGATACATTATTAATCATAAATGCTTCTACCGCAATGTTCGACGGCTCTTCACATGACACAAGGAAATTTCACAAGTCTCTCATACTGTTTTGGCTTGCTTTTGCTTCTTTTTATTTTTAATCCATCAGTGACATATCCTTGAATGGAATCTCAGATTTCCTAAAGGAATGGGCGCCATCTAGTGGAAGGACGTAAGAATAAAAAGCAACCCTAGGCAATTACCTAAAATTTAGCAGGCGCACAATAGCGACCCCTCAAATATTTACTCAAATGAGAAACCAAAGATGCATGTCCACTTTGTCAAGGAATGAAAATCAAATGTTTATTATCTGCATATTGTAAAACATACCGATTTAAATACATGAAATAAGTAAAATGTATTTTTTTAAGTTGGCAGTTAACGCCATTTAATTTAGCTTTTACCCGAACAGAAATAAAAATGAGGAAAAAAGCACTTAGAGCTGCTCTAAGGTGCGAAAGAAAAGGAAGTTGCAATTGAAAGACTAATTGTATATGAAATACATGGTTTGATGTATTAAAGGCCACTTTTTTTTTTTTTTAAATAAGGAAAGCCCCTTATCCAAAGGCATGGGTGTGTGTTATTCTTTGATCTTGAAATCCCTTGCTTGCTAAGCCAAAACAACCTCAGGAAATTTAGTAAGAAGTCAAGGGAATATGAGAATTATACAGATAGAGCTGCCATGATGAGAAAGAACATGAATTTAAAGTCGGAAGAGTCCAGGACAGCACAGCCCAGGGCGATTATACTGCACTGGAAAAATCGCATATGATGGTGAGACCTTAAACCACACGTCCACTTTCCTCAAGCCTTCCCACAGCAATGAGGGAGATGCAGGTGTATCAAGAGAACAGTCCTGTATTTTGATAAGAAAACAATCAGAAACTATCTACAGTTGCAGCTGTCAGATCCATAGCAACCCTTTAAAATAAGGAACGTTGTGGAATGCTAATAATTGCCTTATCTTAACCTCTGTATCACTGAGCTGTCTTTGACAACCAGAACTGAAATACACCCTAGTGAAGGTACTTGTCGGGACTAAGCAGGGTAAACTGGGGTGGTGACCGGCCCCCACGTCCTAGTGGCCACAACAGCAAAGGCCTCTTGTCTCGGTCACACGCTTGGCTCCCACATGTCCTCTGCTCACACGTCCACACCCTGCACCGGCTCCCCGGGGCCCGCTGCCCCTACGGTGACACTTTACTTCCACTCACGTGTTGCTGATGCCACCAGTCACGGGCCCCTGACAAAAGTCAAGGGGCCCAGCTCGCGTGACCTCACATGTGCCTGTGGACAGAACTACCACAGGAGACGTGGCAGGATGGATGGACAGATGGATAAAGTGATATATAAAAGCTTGTGTGACTCAGGGTGAAGTTAACTGGTATCATTTTATATCACTTTGGGGTTTTTGTTGTTTCTCAAACATTAACCCCCACCACCACAGCCCCCATGGCATATGGAAGTTCCCAGGCTAGGGGTCAAATTGGAGCTGCAGCTGCCAGCCAACACCACAGTCACACCAGAGCCAAGCCGAATCTGGTGACCTACACCACATCTGTAACCCAGTGAACAAGGCAGGGGATCGAACAGCGTCCTCATGCACACTATGTCAGGGTCTTAACCGGCCGAGCCACAGTGCAAACTCCTCACCTTGGGGGTTTTTTATAACAAATTTGCATGAACAACTTCATTTATAAAATTCCAATAAAGCACATTAAGTAAAATTTTGAAACTTTCAGAAACACTTCATTTGAAAATGTTCTGTCAACCAGCTATCAGAGAAAAACTAAAAATCACTTGAAAAAGAAAAAAAAAAGAAAATGTTAAAGGTTTTCTAAATACTTTATGTGAAGATGGAAAGAATGATAAAATCAACAGCACATGATTTCCCAATCCTGACCAGCCCTCATTCCTACTGCCTTTACGGACACAGAAGAAACATTAACAGTAACTTTCCTTAACTTGTTTCAAAAAACAAGTGGAGCAAAAAGCATTCTTTGCTGTCCTCTGTCTGTAATAAAGACACAACTTATGCGACACCTTGAGTTAACGGAAAGTGATTTAATAACCAAACTACATTATCCATTATTTACAAAGGACCATCGCATTTCAACAAACAAACCCAATGGGATGTGAGCACCTATTACGATGCCCCAGCAGGCACTCAAGTATTTGTGAAATAAATGGAGCCAATCTGTACAAGACAGAGCTTGGAAGGGACGGTGTCCAGCTCCCCTGAACACCCGAGAGCACTTGCAGGCAATGTGGAATATGCGGGAGTAAATTATTCCTGGCTCTGGCTCCAAAAGGATTGGTTTCAATGAACAACTATACCCATAACTACATAGGTGCCAAAACTACATTCTATGGATGCTTACAACCAAATGGGAATATTGGATTAGTGCAAACAACCCCAGAGGATCCCTCGAGATCCTGCATGTAAAAATAAACCAGACCCGGAGTTCCCGTCGTGGCTCAGTGGTTAACAAATCTGACTAGGATCCATGAGGTTGCGGGTTCGGTCCTTGCCCTTGCTCAGTGGGTTAAGGATCCGGCATTGTCGTGAGCTGTGGTGTAGGTTGCAGACCGCGGCTCGGATCCTGCGTTGCTGTGGCTCTGGCGCAGGCCTGCAGCTACAGCTCCAATTAGACCCCTAGCCCGGGAACCTCCATATGCCACGGGCGCGGCCCTAGAAAAGGCAAAAAGACCAAAAAAATTAAAAATAAAAAAAAATAAATAAATAAACCAGACCCCAGGCTTGGCCCTCAGACCCTAATACTTACTTTCTGTAAGACCCATGGAGCTAAGGATTTTGTACAAGATAGTGGGTCTCTGTCCAGGATGCTTCTGTCTTCTGCATTTCAGACAAAGAGCACCTGTGTGTATGCATGCTTCCACACAAGTTACTGTCAGAAAAAGTAGACAGGGTGCTCAGAATGCATAAAACAAAGATCCAGTATCAGAATATATAAAGTAATTCCTGCAAATCCACCAGTTAAAGACAACTAACTGAGGAGGAAGAGCAGGCAAAGAATATAAAAAGGCATGAAAGGGGAGTGCCCATAAGCTCAGTGGGTTAAGAACCCGACCCAATGTCCGTGAGGATATGGGTTCGATCCCTGGCCTCGCTCAGTAGGTTAAAATCTGACATTGCTGGGAGCTGAGGTGGAGGTTACAGATGCAGCTTGGATCTGGCATGGCTGTGGTGTAGGCTGGCAGCTGAAGCTCTGATTCAAGCCCTAGCCTGGGAACTTCCATACGCCACAGATGCTACTGTAAAAAGGGGAGGGGGGGCAGCAATAGGGTTGCCAACCTAACCTGACCTGAATGATGCAAGTTGTCCTGGAGGTCGATTACAAGATTCCTCCCTCTAGTAATGACCTTTATCTCCAGCCACATACAGAAATAACTTGTTTATTTAAAGATTATCAGCCGAGGAGTTTCCATCGTGGCTCAATGGTTAACGAATCCGACTAGGAACCATGAGGTTGCAGGTTTGATCCCTGGCCTTGCTCAGTGGGTTAAGGATCCGGCATTGCCGTGAGCTGTGGTGTAGGTTGCAGATGCAGCTTGGATCCTGCGTTGCTGTGGCTCTGGCGTAGGCCGGTGGCTACAGCTCCGATTCAACCCCTAGCCTGGGAACCTCCATATGCCACGGGAACCTCCATATGCCATGGGTGCCCTAGCTTGGGAACCTCTACATGCCATAAAATAGAATAAAGATTATCAGCCGAGGGCCTAACGCGCCAAACTAAACTTCAGGGAAGGTTATCCAGTCCCTCGCCCCAAATCGACCTGAGTTTACACCAAAAGTTTACTTGTGATTCCAAGTTTTTTAGATTTGGAGAGACACACTCTAGAAATACTGTTTAAAATGGTGGCTGGGGGAGGTTCCCACCATGGCATAGTGGGTTAAGAATCCAACCGCAGCAGCTCAGATCAATGAGGAGGTTTGGGTTCGATCCTTGGCCTGGTACAATGGATTAAAGGATCTGGCATTGCTGCAGCTGCGGCTCAGATTCAATCCTTGGCCCGGGAACTTGCGCATGCCAAGGCGCAGCCCTTTAAAAAAAAAAAAAAAATGGTGGAGTTCCCATCATGGCTCAGCAGAAACACATCTGACTAGCATCCAGGAGGATGCAGGTTCAATCCCTGGCCTTGCTCCATGGGTTAATAATCCGGCGTTGCCGTGAGCTGTGGTGTAGGTTGCAGACGCAGCTCAGATCTGGTGTTGCTGTTGCAGTGGCTGTGGTGTAGGCCGGCAGTGACAGCTCCAATTTGAACCCCCTAGCCTGGGAACCAAGGGTGCAGCCCTAAAAAAAAAAAAAAAAAAAAATAGTGGCTAGGTCTCCAAGCCAGCCCACAAAAGCATGTCTAAATCTATTACTTCAAGTTCCCCCACAACTCTGAGTTTTCTCTGAACAGAATATGTGTCCTATAGACCTTTTTGACGCAACCCAGGGAAGTGTGAACCCGGCCTCTGTGTGACTCTGCCACATCATATTCCACCAGGACTCTGTGGAACAGACCACCCCCTTTTTCTCTCTGGGTCCACAGCTACCTGTGCTCAATGGACCTTGAGAACCAACTCGGAACATCAGGACCACACTCATGGTCCAACACCATCGAGGCAACAGAACCTGAAGCAGGCCTGCTCTAGCCTCATGGCAGGTGCTCCAAAACCAGCACAGTCCAGAGACATGGGGAGATAAAGAGGGGTGACTGAGGGAATGAGAACTGCCAACACCCAATTCCTTAGGTCATTGGCTCCAACTGGATACGTCCAATCACTTGGGGCGCCATCTTGCAAAACGCCGTGAAGCGGGAGACGCCTATCTCTGCGGCCCAGCAACCCGACTGTCAGGTTTAACGTCTAGAGAAGCTGGATGTTTCTCTCCTGGAATTTCTACTCTCTGGACACCAACAGGAATCACCTCCACAGTGGGAAGTGAGAGGGGGGCTGACTTCCTGACTCCACCCATTCTAGTGAGCAAACTATTCTTGTTCTTCCCTCTCTCTCTTTTTTTTAAGGGGCCTGTAGAAGTTCCCAGGCCAGGGATCGAACCTGTGCTGCAGCAGTGATGCCAGATCCATAACCACTAGGCTGCCAAGGAGCTGTTCTTAAATTGGCGGTTTCCTAAATCCAGCATGTTTGGGTTTGTAAATAGACTCCCTGTCAGTAAATTATGAATACATGCAGATTAAGATGATGGTTCTAAAGCTAATCAGCACATTCAAATAAATAGAAAAACCTCACGATGACTTTCAAAAGATCCTGCTCCATTGTATGAAACACAGACCCCTGAGGCAAGACCCCAGCTCCTAATCCCCCACCCCTGCGCCCCAAGCAAAGCTCTAAAAAAGGGCTACATATGGCCTCTGTTTGGAGAGTGTGCATTACAAAGGCAACAATTTACTCAGGGCCTCAGGAATTCATATCTTCAGCAGACTTTACATGTTTCTGTGCCTGAAAAAAATGTAAACTATAACGTAAGGAATAACTTCGTCTGGCTCCTCCAACAGAGCTGGCCAAACAATTACCTTTGATTGGCCGGGGAGCGTTCCCAGCTGCTGATACCAAGTCTCCCGTCCATGGACCAGGTGGCCACGGATCATTCCCAACGTCTGGCTGCCTTTTCCTTTTCCTCCCACCCGGGATTGCCGAGGCAAGTAACGCAACCTCCCCCAGGGGGTGGCTCTCTGAACCCAACACCACCTCTATGCTTCCAGAATAGCACGATTTGTTTCTAGAGCGCCCCGGACCAGCAAGTGTTTGTTAAATAGCCTTTCAGCCCCGAGTCTGATTTACTACTGTGTAAATACCACCTTTCCCCGACTCTGATGCTTTTTGTGGCTTCTAGATTAAAAGAAGAACCTGGAGAGCTTGCATGATTATTAAACCATCGCTCCATAAAATTCTCTCTCTCTCTCTCGACTTTGACTGTATTGATTAGCCTGGAAATAACTACTTTCCAAGCAAGTCTCATGGTGCTAATGATGAAGAAAACTGGAATTATTGCAAGATTAAGATCAAGCATTTACCTTCAAACTGGCTTTTCATTTCCTGAAGTTTCTACAGTGGAGATATAAAATTTTTAAAGTACATTCTCATCTATAAGTTGCTTTCTGAGCATCTGCTCAAGACTTATTTTCTGACTCGAGATTAAGATTTTTGCTTTTACAAAAAGGAATGTGTATGTTTGTATAAACTGAGTCATTTTGCTGTACAGCAGAAATTGACACAACATTCTAAGTCTTCAATAAACATACACTTCAATCTCTTGGGATAGATCAGGATGGAAGATAATATAAGAAAGGGTATATATATATATATATATGACTATATATTTGAGTCTCTTTGCTGTACAGCAGAAACTGGCACAAAATTGTAAATCAACAATGCTCTAATAATAATAAAATTCCACTAAAAAAAAGATTTTCCCTTTCAAAATTCTACCTAAATTCATGTGTTAAAAAGTTCACATTCATATTAACACAGAGATTGAAAATAATAAACTCCCGCTAAATTATTCCTCATTCTTGCTTCCCTTCATTAATTAATCTGCCCACAACATCATGTGTTCCATTAAACACAAAACTACAGGATATCTTTAAGAAGAGAAACTCCGAGTTCCCATTGTGGTTCAGTGGGATACCAACCTGACTAATATCCATGAAGATGAGGGTTTGATACTTGGCCCTGCTCAGTGGGTTAATGATCTGGCATTGCCATGAGCTGTGGGAATTTCCGCAGCTGGATGTTTGCTCAGATCCCGTGTGGGATCAAGGATGTGGCTCGGATCCCCTGCGACTGTGGCTGTGGTATAGGCAGGCAGCTGCAGCTCCAATTCGACCCCTCTCCTGGGAACTTCCATATGCTGCAGGTTCAGACCTAAGAAGAAAAAAAAGAGGCTAAGAAATGCTTCTGAAGGTCCTCAGAGTCCAGGGACTGACATTTAATCAGATGATTACAGAGCAATTCCTTCCTCCAACCACTCACCACCATCAACAGGGCTCCCACAAAAAGAACAGTGGTTTATAACTGAGAGAGCCCCATAAGACACAGACTCTGGGAGATCTTAGGGGAAGACAAAGGGGACAGGGGAGGGGAGACGTGGAGGGGACTGGAGCCTCTGGCACTGATTGCTAAGCAACATCCAATGCAGCCAGGTCAACATAAAAAACTCACATGAAAAGCCTAATTATCTCGGTACCTATTACCCAATATGCCGTGTCCAACTTACAACCAAAAAAATCACAAAGCATGACAAAAGGCAATAAAAACACAGTCTGAAGAGATAAAGCAAGCATCAGAACTAGACTCAGCTCCGACACAGATTTTGGAACTCTGAAAGAGGGAATTTAAAATATGGTTATATGATGAATAGGCTAATGGCTCTAATGGAAAAAGTGGACAACAGGCAAGAACAGATGGAAAATGTACGCAGAGAGATGGAAACTCTAAGAGAGAATCAGAGTGAAATGCTAGAAATGAAGAATGCCGTAACAGAAATGAAGAATGCTTTTGATGTTCTCATCAGTAGACTGGACGTGGCCAAGGAACGAATCAGTAGGATTGAAAATATGTTAGTGGAAATTCCCCAAACTGAAACACAAAGAGAAACGGGATGAAAAGAAAAAAAAAAAAAAACCCAATACCAAGAACTATGGGACAATTACAAAAGGTATAACATATACATATAACTTTATACAGTACCTGCAACTACCTGGGAACCACAGGAGAACAAAGAGAGAAAGAAGAATGAAGAAATATTCAAAGTAATAACGGCTGAGAATTCATCAAAATTAACAACGAAACACCAAATCACAGATCTAGGAAGCTCAGGAAACACGCAACAGAAAAAATGGCCAAAAATCGATACCTTGATTTACCATATTCAAACTGCGTGTTCTAAAAAGAAAATCTTGAAAGATGTCCAAGCGAAAAAAACACCTTACCTACAGAAGATAGACAAGAATGACATCAGACGCCTCATCAAAAACTATGCAAGCCAGAAGACAGAGTAAAAAAAAGTATTGAAAGAAAAAAAAAAAAAAAGCCACCCTAGAATTCTGTATCCAGTGAAAGTAAAGAAGAAATAAACATAAACTTAAGACATTTGCTGCCAACAGACCTGCCTTGCAACAAGTGTTAAAAAAAAAAATTCTTCAAGAGGCAAGGAAAGGGATAATCAGGCACTCAGAAATACATGAAGAAGAGCATCAGAGAAGGAATACAAGTAAAACAAAAATCTTCGATTCCTCTTATTCTTCATTGATCTGACAGCTCCTTGTTCAAAGTAATAGCAGCAACATGTTGGGTGATTATAGCACATGGATAGGTGAACAGAATGACAGCAATGACATAAGGGATGGGAAAAAAGGAGCTAAGAATGTTCTTTATGTGGTACCTATAACTATCTGTGAAATGGTACAGTATTATTTGAAAGTAGACCTAGATTAGTTGTAAATGTATGTAGCAAATTCTAAAGCAAGCACTAAAAAAACGTTGATATGTTAAGAATACATGGAATCATATAAAATGTCCACCTAAAAGCAGAGAAGGGACAGAAAGAGAGGGTGATAGAAATATAAAAAGAACAAGGGTAATGAATAGAAATCAGTGGCAAACAGGGTAAAATATTAAACCAACTATAGCAACAATCACCTTAAATGTGAAGGGTCTAAAAATACCCATTAAAAGTCAAAGACTGAGAGAGCACATTTAAAAAGGAAGAACCTATTGTTTACAAGAAATTCACCTTAAAGACACAGACTGATTAAAAATAAAGGAATGGAGACAGATAAATCAGGATATCAACTTAATATACAAAAATCAATGACTTTTCTACATACCAGTAATGAACAATTGGAATTTGAAATTAAGAACATATAAGTACAAAATTCTGGTGAAAGAAATCAAAGATCTCAATAAATGGAGAGACATTCCAGGTTCATGGATAAGAATACATAATATTAAGATGTCAATTCTGGAGTTCCTGTCGTAGCACAGCAGAAACAAATCTGACTAGGAACCCTGATGCTGTAGGTTCAATCCCTGGCCTTGCTCAGTGGGTTAAGGATCCGGTGTTGCCATGAGCTGTGGTGTAGGTCACAGACACGGCTCGGATCCTGCATTGCTATGGCTGTGGGGTAGGCCTACAGCTGCAGCTCTGATTTGACCCCTAGACTGGGAACCTCCATGTCACGACTGTGGCCTTAAGAAGCGAAATAAATAAATAAATGTCAGTTCTTCCCAACTTGATCTATATCATCAACATAATCCCAATTGAAATCCCAGCAAGTTAGTTTGTGCATATGACAAACAGATCCTAAAATTTATATGAACAGGCAAAAGACCCAGAACAGCTAAAACAATACTGAGAAGACAAAGTCAGAAGACAGACGCTACCCAACATCAAGACTTACCAGAAAGCCACAGTAATCAATACTACCGTAATCAGGTAGTATTGGTGAAAAAAATAGATAAACAGATGAATGGAACACAATAGAGAGACCAGAAATAGACCCACACAATAAAAAATTGATCTTTGACAGAGGAGCAAATGCAATTCAGTGGGAAAAGGATGGCCTTTTTCAACAATTAATGCTGGAAGGACTGGATATTCAATACGAAAATCTGAATCCAGAGAGAGTACTTACACCTTTCATAAAAATCAACTCAAAATCCATCAAAGAGCTAAACGTAAATACAGAACTATAAGGCTCCTAGAGGCTAACAGAAGAGAAAATCTGAGTATGGTAATGAGTTATTCATACATCCCCAAAAGCACAATCTATGAAAGAAAAATTAAGTTAGACTTTATTAAAATTAAAAACTTCTGGGGACTTCCCTGGTGGTTCTGTGAGTTCCCTAGTGGTTCTGCAGATTAAGGAGCTGGGACTGTCACTGCTGTGACTCTGGGCACTGCTGTGGTTCAATCCTTGGTCTAGGAACTTCTGCATGCCATGGGTATAGCTAAAAAAATTAAATTAAAATTTTAAAAAATTTTCAAAATAAAAACTTGACTGAAGAAGCCATTAAGAAAATGAAGACAAGCCACAGACTAGGAGAAAATATTTGCAAATCTCCTATCTGATAAAGACTTGTATCCAAGAAAGACAAAGAACTGTTAAAACTCAACAATAAGGGACAAAAAGCGACTCAATTTAAAAATAGGCAAAGTGGAGTTCCCGTTGTGGCGCAGTGGTTAACGAATCCAACTAGGAACCATGAGGTTGGGAGTTCGATCCCTGCCCTTGCTCGGTGGGTTAACGATCTGGCGTTGCCATGAGCTGTGGTGTAGGTTGCAGATGCGGCTCGGATCCTGCGTTGCTGTGGCTCTGGCGTACTCTGGCAGCTACAGCTCCGATTCGACCCCTAGCCTGGGAACCTCCATATGCTGCGGGAGCGGCCCAAGAAATGGCAAAAAGACCAAAAAAAAAAAAAATAGGCAAATATGTGAATAGACATTTCAACAAGGAAGATATACAGATGACAAATAAGCATATGAAAAGATGCCTAATACCACGTGACATAAGAGAATCACAAATTAAAACAGCAATGAGCTACCACTCCACAGCTATTAGGATGGCTAATATCCCAAAAACTGATACCACCAAATGCTGACAAGGATGCAGAGCAACAGGAACTCTCATGCACCACAAGTGGGAACGCAAAAATAGCACAGCCACTTTGTTTTTTGTTTTCACAGGCACGCCTGCAGCATATGGAAGCTCCCAGGTTAGGGGCTGAATCAGAGCTACAGCTGCCAGCCTAAGCCACAGCCATGACAACACTGGACCTCAAACCGCATCTGTGACCTATGCCCAAGCTTGCGGCAATGCTAGGTCCTTAAGCCACTGAGTGAGGCCAGGGATTGAACCCACATCCTCACAGACACGATTTCAGGGTCTTAACCTACTGAGGCACCAAGGGAATGCTAGTACAGCCCCTATGAAAAGCAGATGGGTAGATTCTTAGAAAGCTAGACAGTCTAACCATGGGATCCAGGAATCACGCTGTTAGGCACTGACCCAAACCATCTGATCCAGCAATCCAATTCCTCTAAAACTGAAAACACAGCCACACGAAACTTGCGTATGCGTGTTCTTAGCAGCATCATTTGTAACAGCCAATAGATGGAAACAACCCAAGTATCATCAGCAGATGGACTAGCTAACAGAATGCGGTAGATCCACACAATGGAATACTATTCAACCATGAAAAAGGAATAGAGTACCGATAGATGTCAAGATGTGGCTGAATCTCAAAAACATCAGGCTAAGTTACAGAACCAGTCATATACACACACACACACACACACACACAAAACCACGTTATATGATTCCATTTATATAAAAGATCCAGAAAGGGCAAATATAAAGAGACAGAACGTAGCTCTGTCAGCGGCTAACTCAGGGCTGGGGCGGGGAGGGCTGGGAGGATACAGGGATCAGAGGATGATGCCTACGTGGTACAGGGTTTCTTTTTCAGGTAATGAAAACAGAACTAAAACTGATTGTGGTTGATAGCTGCACAATTCTGTAAATATATTAAAAACCACTGCACTGGAGTTCCCGTTGTGGCTCAGCAGGTTGAGGACCCTACATTGTCTCTGTAAGGATGTGGGTTCAACCCCTGGCCTCGCTCAGTGGGTCAAGAATCTGGTGTTGCCGCAAACTGTGGCGCAGGTGACAGATGCAGCTCAGATCTGGCTTTGCTGTGGCTGTGGTAAAGGCCTGCAGCTGCAGCTCAGATTTGATCCCTAGCCTGGGAACTTCCATGTGCAGCAGGTGCAGCTGTAAAAAGGAAAAAAGAAAAAAAAAATCACACGTAGACTTTAAAAGGTAAATTGTATGGTATGTGTGTTATATCGCAATAGAGATGTTACTAAAAAATGCTACCGTCTACATACTGCCGTTCTATGTGATTATCTCTCAAATATCAAATGGACATAAAAGAAAAATAAAATCCCCTTTCTTCTGAGGACATATTCACAGTATGTAAGGACTGGCACCTTAGGGCTTACACAGGTCTCCTGGTGCCCTCTCCTAAGCAACAGCTAAGGGTCTGGCATAAACAGTGGTTGCATTAGGGGCTGGGAGGAAGGGGGCACCCAGGAGCCGAGGCTGCAGTTACTTAACAAACAATGGGAAGGAGCATCAGCGCATCCACAAACTCCCCTTCTCGAAACGAAAATCAGCTTCTCTCTTTACAACAGTCTGCCACCACCATCTTTGACCCAGAAATCTGTCCCAGCTGATCCCCACATTACGTTAATTTGCTTTTTTTTCTTTCTTTTTAGGGCCACACCAGGGGAGGTTCCCAGGCTAGGGGTCAAATCTGAGCTGCAGCTGCCAGCCTATACCACAGCCACAGCAATGCAGGATCCAAGCCGAGTCTGCAACATACACCACAGCTCACGGCAACGCCGGAGCCTTAACCCACTGAGCAAAGCCAGGGATCGAACCCACATCCTCGTGGATACTAGTCGGGTTCATATCCACTGGGCCACATATCCACTGGGCCACTGGGCTAATGTGTTTTGGTTTTTGTTTTTGTTTTTAATTTTACTGGAGTAAAGTTGCTTTACAATGTTGTTTTAGCTTCAGGTGTTCAGCAATATGATGCAGTTATCCACACACACCTATCCATTCTTTTTCAGATTCTTTTCCCATACAGGTTAGTACAGCATACAGATTATTTTTTTTCAATCCTGGCAGCACTGTTTTTAAGTTTTATTGAAGTGTAGTTGATTCACAAGTGTTGGAATAATTTCTGTTGTACAACAAAGTGATTCAGAAGTTACATACGTATACCCATTTTTTTTCTCAGATTCTTTTCCCATATAGGTTATTACAGAATGCTGAGTGGATTTACTTCTACAAATTCACTTCTAAAAGGGAAATGTGGTACCTTGAGTCCTCTGCCGTACATTTTTCAAAGCGATGGCTCCCATGGTCTTAAGATAAACAATGCTGTTGAGTGTGACCTTGCCTGCCACACCTGGCACTGCGGGCACACCCCTGCTTACCTTCCCCACTGCCCAGGACCAACTGTCAGCCTCCATCCTGAAGGCCCAGGGTTCATACCTGCCTTCAGATGTTTGTATGTTATTCCTTCTACCTGATTTCCACCCCCCCCCCCACATCATCTTCCATAAATTCTTACTTGGGCAACTTTGATCTAGCAGGCAGGTTGTAGCTTAAAATACCAAGCCCTCCACGAGGCCGGCGTTGAAGAAAGCATCGTGTGTCTCTCGTAAAAAGCTCTAAACGGGACCAGTCATGGAAGATTCCAAGTGCCCACCCCCCACCCCCATCTACAGCCCCTCTGGGGGATGGAGGCTCTGTAAAGCAACAAACTGAGCCTGCTCTGCTGGAAGGCTTAGACCTGGGGTCTGGCAGACAGTAGTAATAAGACCTCAGCAGGGACCATTGGAACAAAGCAAGCCATCCAGTTAAAACTCCAAACCTATTGGGGGGAGGGGGAGGGACAGGGAGCTGGGGGTGAGCAGATGCAAACTATTCCGTTTAGAACGGATGGGCAATGAGGTCCTGCTGTACAGCACAGGGAACTACATCCAATCTCTTATGATAGAGCCATGATGGAAGATAATATGAGAAAAAGAAGGGCTATACATGCATGACTGGGTCACTTTGCTGTACAGCAAAAATTGGCACAACACTGGAAATCATTTGCACTTTTAACAAAAAAATAAAACTCAACCTCAAAGTGACAAGGGTGATGTCAAGTTTTTTGGCTTTCTTTTTATTTTATTTGTTAAATTTTTTTTATTGTTATTTCCCCAATTTTTTTCTACTGTACAGCATGGTGACCCAGTTACACATAACATGTACACATTCTTTTTTTCTCCCCTTACCGTGCTCCGTCATAAGTGACTAGACATAGCTTTCTTTTCATTGGTTTTTTTATGGCCGCACCCACAGTATTTGGAAGTTTTTGGGCCAGGGATTGAATCCCAGCTACAGCTGCGGCAACCAGGGAGCCTTAACCCACCGAGTGAAGCTGGGGATTGAACCCATGCTTCCACTGCAACCCAAGCTGCTATAGTTGGAGTCCTAGCCCAAGGCACCACAGTGGGAACTGCCTGCTCAGTGGGTTAAGGATAAGGTCAAGTTTTATCATGACTTACTCCAAGTTTTACCATTAATCACAGAAATACACGTGGTAATTCAATCACACCAGGAAATTTTTCTTGAAAACAATCCATTTGTGTTTTGTTGAAAACCCAGAAAGGATAAAATCCAGGCGACTACCTTTTTCCCCTTGCCCCCCCAACCCATCTATGCAGCTATTTGAAGGGGCAGGAAAAACATATGCAACTATTTAAAAGGTACTAAAAATTTGATATTCTTACCCTAGAAATCCAACACACTTGCAAAATAGGAACAAAAATTCGTTGAGGAAACAGAACTACCAAACTTCTTTAAAATAAATATACCAGTTAAGCAAGTCTTTAAGCCACTCCTCATTCTAAAATGGACTTAAACCATATTACAAAAATATACACAACTGAATAAAATAAAAGTTAAAGTAAGGAAAGAAATCTTGATAGGAAAACACACAAGGTGAGGAGGTAAATTTAGAAAGGAAGTTTGGACACAAATTATATGTTTCATGGTTCTGTATTATTTGCAAAACATGGGTCCAAAATGTGGCCCAATGCTAACTGGAGATCTATTCCACTCACTGGGTCACGTGAAAATTGGTATCCTCATCTTGCTTCCAGTTACATGTGGTATTTCCATTCTTTTTTTTTTTTTTTTTTTTTTTTACTATGCTTGAGGCACATGGAAGTTCCTGGGCCAGGGATCGAACCCCACACCACAGCAGTGTCAAAACCAGATCCTCAACCCACCGTGCCACCAGGGAACTACTAGAAATTCTTCTTTAAGTAAAATATCTTGTTGGAGTCCCGGCTGTGACGCCACAGGATCAGCGGCATCTTGGCAGCACTGGGATGCTGGTTCAATCCCCAGCCTGTAACAGTGGGTTAGGGAACCGGCATTGCCACAGATGCAGCTTAGGTCTAGACTGTGCCTCAGATCTGATTCCTGGCCCGGGAGCTCCATATGCTGTGGGGTGACTAAAAGTAAACAAATGAAATAAAATAAAATATCTGTTGCTATCAGCCTACAGCATCAGTACAACTCCTTTCCAATGACAAGTTCATAACCCACAGGATTCCCAACCAGAGAGGAGGTCAATATCCCCAGGTGACATGCCACAGCTGCCACAGACCCTCATCCAAACCTGCCTCTTCCTAACAAGCATATTTTACATCAGACCAGCAAGTTGTCTGAATTTAAAACGGTGTGGCGAGGAGTTCCCGTCATGGCCCAGCGCAAACGAAACTGACTAGCATCCATGAGGACGCAAGTTTGATTCCTGGCCTCACTCAATAGGTTAAGGATCTGGCATTGCCCTGAGCTTTGGTGTAGGTCCACAGACCAGGTTTGGATCCTGTGTGGCTGTGGCTGTGGCTGGCAGCTGTAGCTCCAATTTGACATTTGACCCTTAGCCTGGGAATCTGCATATGCCACGGGTGCGCCCCTAAAAAAAGACCAAAAGAAAAAATTAAATAAAACTTCCTGCTGTATAGAACAGGGAACTATATCCAGTCACTTGTGATGGAACATGATGGAGGATAATGTGAGAAAAAGAATGTGTGTATATACATATGACTGGGTCACTTCGCTGTACAGTAGAAATTGACAGAACACGTAAATCAACTATAACGGGAAAAGTAAAAATCATAAAATTAAAAAAATAAAAATAAATTAAATGACAAAAAAGAAACTGTGTGGTGATTTAACCACCGTTTTCCTTTTCACCTAAAAGAAGATGAAACAGCGCTAGAACAAAATCAAGTTTGCGTTCACCCAGTTCTAAACCATATACCAACAGCATCAACTGCAGGCAAAAGAGCAAAGCATCAAGGCACATTTTGATTCACTCTCAAACAAATCTTTTCAAATAAATTATTTTTGCTTTACCAAGATTTATGTACAGAAGCCGAAGCCCTCTCTCCACCCCGCCTTCAGGAGAAGCACTTGGAAGACAGTGAGGGAGATCATTCCAGCTGTTTAAACTGTGATCCCAGGAGACCTGCCTCCTGGAAGCATCCTAGGTTTTCCCACTTGAAAACTCACAGGATGGGTCAGTCAAAGGACACCCAGAGGTCTGCCTGCGAGAAAAGCTGGGAGTGGGGGCAACTGTTAAGAAACTGAGAACGTACATAATAAAACTCATTTTTAAAAATAACATGTTATAGCCATTCCTGAGATCAAACTGATTTCAAAAATACATTTTATAGCAATTACTGAAAAACATTTGGAATAGTACACATGTTATTATGCTATTTAAAATACTGTTGAATCAATATGATCCAGCAATCCCACTCCTGGGCATCAACCCAGACAAAACTGTAATTCAAAAAGATACACACGCCCCAATGTTCACTGTAGCACTATTTACAACAGCCAAGACATGGTAACAACCTAAATGTCCGTCCACAAAGGAATGGATAAAGAAGATGTGGGATATATATATATAATGGAATATTACTCAGCCATAAAAAAGAACAAAATAATGCCATTTGCAGCAATAACGCCATCTCTGGATGGACCTAGAGATACCACACTAAGTGAAATAAGTCAGAAAGACAAATACCCTACGATGTCATTTACGCGTAGAGTCTAAAATACTGCACAATGAACATATCTACAAAACAGAAGGAGACTCAGAGCCACAAAGAAGAGACCTGCAGTTGCCAAGAGGGTGAGGAGGGAGGGATGGACTGGCACTTTGGGATTAGCCGATGCAAACTATTACATTCAAAATGGATAAACAACAAGGTCCTACTGTACAGCACAGGGACCCACATTCAATATCCTGTGATAAACCATAATGGGAAGAATATGAAAAAGAATACGTATATGTACCTTGCTGTACAGCTGAAATTAACACAACAACGTAATTCAACTATACTCCAAGCACCATCAATTTCATGGCTTCAGTGGTTTGTTTTTTATGTTTGTTTTGTTTGCTTTTTAGGGCCACACCCATGGCATATGGAGGTTCTCAGGCTAGAGGTCTAATCGGAGCTTCAGCTGCCAGCCTACACCACAGCCACAGCAATGCAGGATCCAAGCTGCGTCTGTGACCTGCACCAGAGCTCAGGGCAACACTGGATCCTTAACCCACAGAGCAAGGCCAGGAATGGAACCCAAAACTTCCTGGTTCCTAGTCATATTCGTTTCCACTGCACCACATGGGAACTCCCGCTTCACTGCTTTTATAAAACCAGATATTGATAACAGTATGCCTCCTAACCACTTAATGACAGACACATACTGTAACTAACAACCTGTGCTGAAAACTCATCAGTGACAGCAACTAAGAATTTTTTTCACACTAATTTTATTCTTTTATTTATTTATTTATTTTTTCTTTTTAGGGCTGCACCCAAGGCACATGGAAATTCCCAGGCTAAACGTGGAATCGGAGCTGCAGCTGCCAACCTACACCACAGCCATGGCAACGTGGGATCCAAGCTGCGTCTGTGACCTGCACCAGAGCTCAGGGCAACACTGGATCCTTAACCCACCGAGCAAGGCCAGGAATGGAACCTGCCGAGTCTGTGACCTACACCACAGCTCACAGCAGTGCCCGATCCTTAACCCACTGAGTGAGGACTGGGATTGAAACCGCATCCTCATGGATACTAGATACTAGCTGGGTTCGCTACTGCAGAGCCACATGAACTTCTAGTTTTATATCTTTTTAATAAAACATAACGACCATCTCTGTTAGTCCTTTTTGGTTCTTCACAGTCTATGCTAATTAATTTTGTCCTTAATACTTTTATTTGTCTAACTTACATAACCATCAAAGAACTAAGATCTTCGCCATTTAATCGGAAACTCACCAACAATCTTGTCAAGGGGTATTATAATTTCCATTTTATAGGTGAGGAAACTGAGAGAGTGGCCACATTATACATAAATACAAACACACATACAGCCGTTGTTTGGGACGCATGTTCACTTACTAAGGAGTGATGGTGCCATTGGAAGTGTGTTTCATCCCTTCTCTCAAGATGCCGAGTCAGTCTAAACATCCCTAACCATCCAACTTCTAAACACTCAATAGAGGACTATTTTCACGATAGTCTCAGTAAGTCACACACTCCATCACCTATCTTCCCAAGACTATTTCTAACATCCCAAGGGAGCAACTAACATCCCAAGGGAGCAACTAAACAAAGGTATCTTGGCAATTATAGAAAAGCTAAATAAATGAACCAATAAAAAGCCCTCTAGTCTTTAGATGTATTGCTAGGAAAACGCCACACATCAACACTTTACTTTCTTGAGCACTGCCCCTGAGCAGGGCACGCCAATTCCAGCAAATCCGACAAGCAGAAAAGGCAGTAAGGAGTCTCCTGTCCTGTGAAGCCACTGTCCCTCAGGAATGGCTCGCGTGCAAATCTATCAGTCTACTTCTGGTCAAGAACACTGTAGCCCATTTAGCTGAATGAGGTACAGGCCCAGGTCCTGCTGAGGCATCCTAGGTCTGCCTCTGACGGACTCCAGTGAGATTCTAAATTTCCTTCAGCCCGAGTCAAATGAGAGAAAATGCAATTCATATTTCCAGAAGCAAGCGCGGCATATTTTCCAGTAAGTGTCTTATTCTCGTTTTACTATTTTAAGAGCTCTGATCGCTCCCAGCGTCGCTCTGTGGCAAGATCTGATGTCTGGGGGGCTGATCCTTTCCATGGCTTGATGCTTGGCTAAAATGGTCTCCCAACACTGGGTTTTGTTCGTATTTTAGCACCGGTGTATTTATACACAAAATACCATTTCAGGGGCGCCGTGCCAGGGCAAGAAAGAGCCTGCTAGAATTTCAGTTGACTGTGTTAAAGGAAATTATTTTAAATCAATGCGGCTACTGCACTGCTGCCATCCTTAACCTCAGAAAAGAGACGCCTTCTAATTTTTTGCTGCGAACATTTATTTATATAAAGTCAGATTCCAGCTCGTGAACGTGGACCCCGAGGAGTCTAAAGCTTCCCGCTACTATTTCACATTCTTTTTCTAAACAAGGGCAAGCGCAGGCTTACTCCGTTAGCAGGCGCAGCCAGAGCCCCACCACCAAGTGAAGTCATCTACGGGTTTGGGTAGAATCTCTGTAACAACGTCCACACCCGTCAGTGAAACGGAACAAGGGGCTGTTTTGTTTTCGGGAGTCTAACAATGTGATTTCTGGTTTACTAGGTGGCGCTCAGAGTATTTTTCCATGTGCTTCTCTGCAAAGAGAAGCTTGAGCTCAGCATGGTTTACCTTCACCAGTGAATGCAGGTCTTTCGCACCAAACATGTCCCAGAGGAAGGTCAGATCTTCCTGGCTGTCCACATGTGGCTGCAGCTGGGCCGGCAGAGCCGCCAGGAGCTCAAACAGACCTATACAATGGAAAGCAAACACAAAGCGTAATCTTAAGAGTGATCTCAGTAACGTCACTGCAGGTGGGGGGGTGGTGAGGGACAGCTGGGCCCTGTCATTTGTACTGGATCCAAAGATGTACACGCCAACAGGCTCTTTTTTTTTTTTTTTTTTTTTTAACCTTTTCACAGTGGTCAGCATCTTAGGGGCCTCCCCGTTTATGTAACTCAAAACAGAGTGTGTGTACAAGCTGATACACAAAATGAAGAAAAAGAAGAAAACCCATACATTCCTTTCCTTAATCGTTATTACATTTCCCTCCATGTGAGCCAAAGAGTGAAGTGAGTCATCATTCGGAAAAACTTCTTTAGAAGAGCAGAAAATTGATAGCATGGTCCATTCGAAAGGTTTTGCGGTTTCAAACGGTGCCTCCCGAACACAGCGTTTCAGAAGCATTTGCATGATTGAACGACCAAAAGCAAGCTCGACAAAGCAAGCCGGGATAAACCGAATGTGGTGTCCCATTATTTGCAGCCACCCTAGTTTTAATTTATTTATTTATATATTTTTGTGCTCTTTAGGGCCACACCCTGGGCATATGGAGGCTCCCAGGTTAGGGGTCGAATTGGAGCTGCAGCTGCCAGCCTACACCCCAGCCACAGCAATGCGGGATCCAAGTCGCATCTGTGACCTACACCCCAGTTCACGGCAACGCTAGATCCTTAACCCACTGAGTGAGGCCAAGGATCAAACCTGCAACCTCACGGATACCAGTGGGGCTCTTAGCCCACTGAGCCATGCCGGGAACACGGGTTTCATTCTCCAGTGGGATTACATGAGGTAGAGAGGACACACGTCCTTTTATTCCTGCCTGCTGTCTGCAAAGGCACCAGGACCTCCTGGGATTCACAACACGTGGGATGTCGTTCCTGCTGATCCGAAGAAGTGCTGCTGTTCGGCACAGGGGCAGCTTTACAAGCTATTTCACCAGCGAAGGCTCGTAACTTATGGGCTTCTGATCAGAGCATCTATGGTCCTTTACAGGAATGGGACATTCTGCTCCTCGGCAACCATCCACACCAAATGCGTGAGGGCACGGCTCTGAAAGTCAGATATGTAACTTGAGGGATTCCATTAAACTGAAACATTCCTGGGACTGAATTTGGCCCAAAAGATCTAATACTCTACGAAAAGAAGAAGAAAAACCTTTTTCTCCTAAATTCTGACGTCCTCTTGGTGGTTTATACACATCCCCTTAAAAACCTGGCATCCTGCCTACACTAGCTCGTATTTACAATTCCATAAACATGTTTCTAAGGTCTCTTAACCTCAGTCCATGTATAGGATTCAGGGCTCACTTTACACAAATATATACATAGATGCACAGTACACACACACACACACACACACACACCAACTCACAATTGCCAAAATCAGTGCTTAAGGTCAGAGGTTCAAAATATGAAATTGTAAAAAGAAGGTAGAATTTCACTCTTTTCGTATTGAGTCCAGGAGCAGTAAATGACTACCTATGCCTCGGTACCGTGAGCACTGAACGATACGAATTCAACTGTGACAGGAGTTAAGGGAACAGTTGTTGGGGGATTGACTGAGTTAATACACTTGGACAGTCCTGGCACGTGGTACCGACTATTTCATCTGTAACTTGAGCTTGAGCCACTGTATCACTGATTACAACTGTTATTCATCATTATTATGACTCAAAAGGCCAAAATTTGGATCAAACAGACCTAGATTCAAACCCCGGGTCTACACTTGCAGCATTTCACGTAACCTATCGGAGCCTTCTTCCCCTCGTGTGTTAAAAAGAAGTGGCAACCTACACAGAGAACTAAACACACACACACACACACAAGCACATGTAAAACCGGTGAAATCTGGAAAAGGGCAACAGATGGCATGAATGACGACCTCCCAGTTGTGACAGGCTACTACAGTCAGGCGGATGTCACCAGAGGGAAGCTGGACAGAGGTACCCAGGACTTCTCTGTGTTATGTCTCTCTCTCTCTCTCTCTTTTTTTTTTTCCCCCTTCTACAGTCACGCCGGTGACATATAGGAAGCTAGGGGTCGAATGACGGCTACAGCTGCCGGCCTACAACACGGCCACAGCCAACGCCAGATCCAAGCCACATCTGCCACCTATGCCCTACACCGCAGCTTATGGCAATGTCGGATCCTTAACCCACTGAGTGAGGATTGAACCCGCATCCTCACAGAGACTGTATCAGGTCTTGAACCCACTGAGGCATGACAGGAACTCTTGCATTACTTCTTATAATGTATGACTCTATAATGATATCAAAATAAAGCTGAAACAAAAGAAAAAATTGTGGTAAATACAATTGCTGTAAGAATTCAATGCGACAATGCACACAGCCACACTTAGCCCGGTGGCAGGCACAGGGCAGGCATGTGATAAAATAACCAATGACTTTCTTTCCTTAATGTCTCCTTACAATGGTGTTCTCTTTCATTGGGTTAAGGACCCGGTGTTGTCACCGCAGCAGCAGGGGTGTCACTGCTGTGGCATAGGTTCAATCCCTGGCCTGGGAACTTCCACATGCTGCAGGTACAGCGGAAAAATATACAAATGTCTCCTTATAGCAGAAGCTCCATCTCCACACCATGGTGCCAAGTGAAAACAGCTTAGCGATACTTGCCAGCTGGACACAACGCCATCTTCACCCCAGTCTTTTACATATGGAAAGTGTTCGCTTGACCCAAGTATGGCTTAGCTGTTTGTGGGAATAAGCCATATTAGGTTTAATTTTTAAATAATAACCATTTGAGTTCCTATTGTGGCTCAGCAATAACGAATCTGACTAGCATCCCTGAGGATGGAGGTTCGATCCCTGGCCTCGCTCAGTGGGTTAAGGATCTGGCGTTGCCATGAGCTGTGGTATAGGTCGCAGACATGGCTTGGATCTGGCATTGTTGTGGCTGTGGTGTAGGCTGGTGGCTGCAGCTCTGATTCAATCCCTTGCCTGGAACCTTTCATACGCTGTCAGTGTGGCTCTAAAAAACAAAAAACAAAACAAAACAAAAAACCCAAAAGGTTTTGGTCCTTGAGATTCAGAGCAAGGGATGAGATCTGAGACAGCAAGGTGTATCTTTAAGCATGTGAGCTATGGATTTTGGTGAGCCCCTTTCTGGATGTATGTATTTCCATTATACAATAAATTTGTGCTGCGCATGCTCAACCTCAAAAAAAAAAAAATTGACCTAAATCCACTTGGCCCCTGAGCAAGAACTGAGGCCATAAAAATTACCCTATATGCCTCTGTAGTCATTCAAGCTCATTCCAATAAACATTTCCAGTCCCTATGAACCAAGCGCTGTCCGTAGCTCTAAAGGTCCAGGACAGGTGGGACACCATCGCCACGCACAGGAGCCTACAGCACAGGGGACAGGCACAATCTGTTAGCAAAGGCGAGGACAGATGCAGGACAGAGGAGGCTGTCGGCAAAGGCAAGAGAAGTGGGCACTTCCACCAGGAGCGGAGGGGACATCAGGAAAGCCTTCAGCAAAGACTGACTCCTGAGTCACGTCTGTAAAGGCTACGTATGGTCCCTAAGAATCATCATTTATGCACCTCCATAGTCAGAGCCCTGGGGATAGAACCAGGTATGGAATATACTGCCACCTCTTCCCCAGAGAGCTTATGGTCTCAGATGACACCGAATGCATCTCCTTTATGGCCAAATACTAAGCTGTCCTAAAGAGAGTGCTCTCCTACTCATCCAAGGTCCACGACAGTTTTTCTTCCAAGCAAAATAAATAGATGTTAACGCAGCTGACGAAATATTCGATTTTCAGGGGTGTTGGTGAGATACGCAGGACTGACTCTCATATTGAAATCGTAATTTAGGTAGAAATACCTACTCTGAATTACCTAGGACGTAAAACACATTAAGTGAGCTACTTCAGTGTTTGCCACATTTACACATTTCACGCAACTGTTTTATTCACATTCTCCCTTAACCCTAGTGTTCAAACATGATCTTCACTTCTAGGTAAAGCGAGATAAAACTTTGCTGAGTATGTGAGAGGTGTTCCCTGAGAATCGGGGTAAAGCTGATTGGTTTTGCATTTGTTCTGCAGCTCTATGTTTTTGACCAATAAAACCACCAATTTACTCTTTAAAATTCTATCAATTGCAAATGTGAGGATTTTAACCCTTCTCCAAGGAATAATTAAATCTGGTTTAAACTTCCTTGTCTCCTTTTTTTAAAAACAAAAAACAAAAAACAACAGTTCAGTCAAGGGAGCTCTCAACAATCCCAATTTATGAATTTCAGTTATATGAGAATAATTATGTCTTCTTCGAGTTCCCGTTGTGGCTCAGTGGAAATAAACCCGACTAGTGTCCCTGAAGACCTGGATTTGATCCCTGGCCTTATTCAGTGGGTTAAGGATCCAGCACTGACATCATAGGTCACAGACTCGGCTCAGATCCCACGTTGCTGTGGCGGTGCCGTAGGCTGGTAGCTGTAGCTCCAATTCGACCCCGAGCCTGGGAATTTCCATATGCTGCAGGTGCAGCCCTAAAAAGCAAAAAATTAAAGTAAAAATTATGTCTTCTCCATTCAACAGATTTTCGTGCAAGTGAGTAACAGAAAGTTTTCTGTTAAGACATTTTGTGAGGACTTAAATATAAGCTAGCACTCTCTAAGAAGAGATAGTATTATGGAAGAAAATAAATTCACCTTTCATTTGGGCACATATGACACACTACAGTGTCAAGGGTGCACATGGAGGGTTTCAATAAATTTATTTCATAGAAATGTTCCAGCAGGGAAAAAAAAAAAAAAGGAATACTTTTTTTTTTGTCTTTTTTTCCTTTTCTTGGGCTGCTCCTGTGGAATATGGAGGGTCCCAGGCTAGGGGTCCAATTGGAGCTGTAGCCACCGGCCTACTGCACAGCTCACGGCAACGCCGGATCCTTAACCCACTGAGCAAGGCCAGGGATCAAACCTGCAACCTCATGGTTCCTAGTCGGATTCGTTAACCACTGAGCCACGACAGAACTCCAGAGAATACTTTTATTTATTTATTTATTTTGTCTTTTTGCCATTTCTTGGGCCGCTCCCGCAGCATATGGAGGTTCCCAGGCTAGGGGTCCAATCGGAGCTGTAGCCGCCAGCCTACACCAGAGCCACAGCAACACTGGACCCGAGCCGTGTCTGTGACCTACACCACAGCTCACGGCAATGCCGGGTCCTTAACCCACTAAGCAAGGGCAGGGATCGAACCCGCAACCTCATGGTTCCTAGGTTGGATTCGCTAACCACTGCACCACGACGGGAACTCCAGGGAAAAACTTTTAAATTTGTGTATTTTATATACTGAGAGAAAGGAAAGCAATGAGAACACAACTAAAATATGTCAAAGGTTACTGGATTAATGTATACAAAACTTATTAAAGCAATTTTAAAGAGCACAATCAATGAAGGTCAGAGAAGGCTAGGTGGGGCTGGCAGGATATGAGCTGGCTCTGAAGGAAGCAAACAGGGCCTGGAAGAGTGATTCTAAATTTACGGGGCAGGAGTTTCCTGGTGGCCAAATGGGCTAAGGATCAGCACTGGCATGGGTCACAACTGTGGCTCGGATCTAGTCCCTGGCCCAGGAATTCCATGTGCCGTGAAGGAAGGAAAAAAAAGATAATTACAAAAGTGTCATCATTTGCACTAAAATTTCATCCCTTTATGAGATTAATCAATTCACCGCCATATATAATAGTGATATTAATTGTGGGTTAAGGATCCTATCATCCTAGTCAGACCCTCAGAGATTTTCACCCTGCCTAAAAAACCAGCTATTAAAAATGACGTCTATCTCCTTCTCCTCTCCCCTCCTTAATCCATCTTTCCTACCACCAACTCACAAGGCTTCCTAAAACAAGACTTAGTTCCATAATTAGCAGTAATCCTCCCAAGTAGCATGAATCATACCTAATAGGGTAAGATGCTTTACAGGTGACTTCATTGAATGCTCCTATAAGCAGGCCCGATTACTGCTTTCCAGGAGGAAGCACATCAGCCCAGTAAGTGGCATTGTCTGGACAAACTCATCTCTGGCCTATGCCTCCTGTAATCATCCCACCATTTAGGTCTTCTCAAAAATTGGAGTTCCCTTCGTGGCTCAGTGGTTAACGAATCCGACTAGGTTCAATCCCTGGCCTCGCTCATGGGTTAAGGATCTGGCATTGCTATGAGCTGTGGTTGTAGGTCACAGATGCGGCTCGGGTCCAGCGTTGCTGTGGCTCTGGCGTAGGCTGGCGGCTACAGCTCCGATTGGACCCCAGCCTGGGAACCTCCATATGCTGCAGGAGCGGCTCTAGAAAAGACAAACAAAAAACAAAACAAAAAAAAAAACCACAAAACAACCTTCAAGAGCTACCTTTAAGAGCAAAGCTAAATGTCTAAGCTGACACCCAAATTACAGATGGATCAATTTTTTTTGTTTGTTTTGTTGTTGTTGTTGTTTGTTTTTTGTTTTTTGGGTTTTTTTGAACTTTTAGGGCCACACCCACAGCATGTGGAGGTTGCCAGGCTAGGGGTCAAATCCAAGCTGTCGTCGCCAGCCTAGGCCATAGCCACAGCCACGTCAGATCCAAGCTATGACTGCCAACTACACCACAGCTCGTAGCAACACTGGATCCTTAACCCACTGAGCGAGGCCAGGGAGTGAACCTGCGTCCTCCTGGATGCTAGTCAGATTCGTTTCCACCAAGCCATGACACGAACTTCTTGATCAAGTATTTCAAATAGAAAATAGAGGACAATCTCATAGAATATTTATGTCATGTTGGAGTTAAACACTTTTCTTAGCATATGAAGAACGTAGAACCCATAAAAAATGAGTAACAGACTTTGTGATAAAATGTTCATGCACCAAAAAAACCCAAAGAAGTTTGCAGAGAAATTGCTAAAGATAATTTGCAACAAGTGATTGACTGTATAATAAAAGATGAATAAACCAACAGAAAAGTGGCCAATGGCACACGAATAGGCAAATGGTGGTAGAACAGATGACACCCCGCCCAAAAAAAAAGAATCAACATATAAGGCAATGTTCAGGAGTTCTTGCGGTGGCTCAGTGGGATAAGATCCCAACATAGTGTCCGTGAGGATGCAGGTTCAATCCCTGACCCTGTTCAATGGGTTAAGGATCCAGAGTTGCCACCAGCTGCAGCGTAGGTCACAGATGTGGCTCCAATCTGTGTTACTGTGGCTGTGGTGTAGGCTCTCTGCTTCAACCCCTAGCCAGGGAACTTTCATATGCCTCAGGTGTGGCCCTTAAAAATGAAAAAAGAAAAGAAAAAAGGAAAGAAAAAAATTAATAATAAAGCAATGTTCATGCTAAGAAATAATTTTAAATAATTTTTAAAAGTCAAAGCATACAGTTTTTCTTTTATCAGCTTAGGAGATAATTAAATGTGCCAATACCCAGTCTTCTTTGGAAAGGGCATGAGAAAAGCTGCTCAGTGATCATTTGGTGGGATGTGCATTCATTCAGTCAGTCAACATTTACTGAGCACGGGAAGCTCTTTGTTCCAGATGCTGTTCCAGGTGTTTGGGACAGATTAGTAAACCAACAAAAATCCCTACTCTCATGGAGATAACATCCCGGGTGAAGCCAGATAATAAACACAAGGAAATTTTACGGTTTATAGGAAGATGACAGATCCTGATAAAGGAAGAGAAAAGAGAGCCGTCTGAGGCAGATCCAGGGCTGGGCCACTGGCACACGGCGAGGACAGAGGAGGTGGTCAGGGTTGGCAGAGCCCTGAAGAAGGTGAGAGTTAATAGGTGTCTGAGGGACCAGCATTGCAGGCAGAGGGATCAGACGATACAAAAAACCCAGCCTCTAAGACTCGGTGCCCAGAGGGTCTGAGGAAGGGCAAGTGTGACTAGAGCAGAGGAATGGAAAGTTGACGTAAGAGAGGAAACAGGGGACCAGCTCAGGTAGGGCCTTGGAGGACAAATAAATATTGCAAAGAATTGAACTTCTGAACAACACAATGACATTTCCAGCAATATGGACAGACCTAGAGATTATCACACTGAGTCAAATCAGACAAAGACAAATATATGCTATAGCTTACATGTGGAATTAAAAAAAAAAGATACAAAAGAACTTCTTTATAAAATAGAAACAAACTCACAGATTTCAAAATCAAAACTTACCATCATCAAAGGGGAAATGTGGGAGGAAGGGACAAATTAGGAGGATGGGGTTGACAGACACACACTACTGTATATAAAATAGGTAAACAACAAGGACCGACTATATAGCACCAGGAACTTTTTTTTTTTTTTTTTGTCTTTTTGCCATTTCTAGGGCCACTCCCGCGGCATATGGAGGTTCCCAGGCTAGGGGTTGAATCGGAGCTGTAGCCACCAGCCTACACCACAGCCACAGCAACACGGGATCCGAGCCACATCTGCGACCTACACCACAGCTCACGGCAACGCCGGATCCTTAACCTACTGAGCAAGGACAGGGATCGAACCCGCAACCTCATGGTTCCTAGTCGGATTCGCTAACCACTGAGCCACAACGGGAACTCCAAGCACCGGGAACTTTACTCAGTATTTTGTAATTACCTATTCGGGAAAAGAATCTAAAAAAGAATGCATATATGTCTATGTATAACTGATTCACTGTGCTGTATGCCTGAAACTAATACAACATTGTACGTCAACTATATCCAATAAAATTTTTAAATATAAAAAAACAAAAAATTTTTATTTCACAGGGACAGAGCCACGGCCAAGTTTTTGAGTAAAGGAGTAAAATGCTTTGATTTCTATTTTTTTCTTTTTTGGCCAACCCTGGGCCAAGGATCAGATCCAAGTTGCAATTGCAACATATGCCGCCAACACTGGATCCTTTAACCCACTGTGCTGGGAGAGGGATTGAACCTGCATCCTGACACTACAGAGATGCCGCCAATCCTGTGGCACCGCAGTGGGAACTCCGCACTGACATTTTAAAAAGCATCACTCTGGCTGCTGAATGGAGAAGAGACAACAGAGGAGCAAGGACAGAGGCAGAGGAGATGTCAGAGGGTCAAGCAGTGATTCAGACAAAGGAGGACAGTGGCCTGACCCAAACAGCAGCTGCTGGACACTAAGAGGGGTATTCAAATTCTGGAGAGAGGTTGAAGGAAGAGCTAATTATGAATTTCTATCTGAATGAACAAGAACATGAGAAGAAAAGAAACAAACATGACTCCAAGATGGGAACTGCCATCACAGATGACGGGGAGGTTCAGTTTTAGGCACAGTGGGTTGGAAGTACCAATCGGATGTCCAGGTGGAGATGCAGTGAATGGCTGGGCTGAGGGCTCAGCAGCTCAGCAGAGTGGCCTGAGATAAGACAGACATTTAGGAGTCACAGTCACAGGCCTGTGACAGTCAATAAGCCACAAGCCTGGATGAGATCCCCCAGGGTACAAGTGTAGACACAGAAAAGGGAGTCCAGGACTGAGCCCTGGTCTCCATGGTTACAAGATGAGGAGGAGCTGCCAGCCAATCAGGGGGAAGAGCACAGACAGGGGTGTGCCATCCTGAAAGCCAGCATGACCAAAATGAATGATCCCCGGCAAGGCAGGGAGAATAAGGCTCAAGAACCACGCTGGATTCAGCCACATGGAGGTTACTAACTCTGGCAGGTGGTGACCAGGAAGAACGTTAACCACAAAAAGTGACAGGCACATGGGGAGGGGCTGGTGCAAAAGAGAATCAGTGTTTGTCAAGGAAGGGGGGTATGGAGAAGCTTTTCTTTTTTGTCTTTTTAGGACCACACCCATGGCATATGGAAGTTCCTGGGGTAGGGGCTGAATCAGAGCTGCAGCTGCCTGCCTATACCACAGCCACAGCAACTCTGAGATCTGAGCCACATCTCTGACCTACTCCACAGCTCACAGCAACACCAGATCCTTAACCCACTAAACAAGCCAGGGATCCAACCCACGTCCTCATGGATACTAGCTGCGTTCATAACCCGCGTTCATAGCCACACACAAGAGGAACTCCCGAGAAGTTTTTTAAGATGAAAAAAACAGACCGTTGTGTGCTAAGGGCGTTGATCCACTATGGGAGAAATGTTGATGAGCGAGGTGGGGGGATCTGCTAGGGCTCCCGCTTTAGGAGGTGGGGAATGGGGTCCGTGCACCCTGGAGGGGTGGCTTTGACAGAAATGTGCATGGGTCGCTGTGCTTCCAAGGAGGATGGCAGAGAAGGCAGGAAACAGGGTGGAGGAACCCAGGATGGTGCGCCTTAGGTTGCAGCAGTGCTTTCAGCAAACTGAAACACGGTCGCCTGTTGGGAGTGAGGACAGGGAGTCAGGTGCCTGCATTTGAAAGAAGCAGGTGGAAAGAGTCATCCAGGAGAATGGAAAGACGAATGAAGCAAGGAAATCATAAATTGGTATTTTACCTGCAATGTGAAAATTTAAAGCCTACATTCCTTCTGATCCAGCTCATTTGTTCGCTCACTCATTACATTTCTATGGAGCCTGGCAGCAGGATCCGTATCCAACTGTTAGCAGTGTTTAATCTCAGAAGGGAAACCGGAAAAAAAAACAGGAAACAATGACTTTCATTTTTACTCTGTGTATGTGTGTGTATTTCATATTTACTGTATCTATCTACATATTTCTGTGCTGCTTGAGTTTTTGCAAAATAGATGTTACTTTTATAATTTAATTTTTTTTTTCATTTCTGGGTATTGATTTGAAATAAACCTTTTAACAGGAGTTCCCACTGGGGCGTAGGAGATTAAGAATCCAATATAGTTGTCCGTGAGGATGTGGGTTTGATCCCCGGCCTCCCTCAGTGGGTTAAGGATCTGACGTTGCCACAAGCTGCAGTGTAGATTGCAGGTGTGGTTCAGATCCGGGGTTGCCGCGGCTGTGGCGTAGGCTGGGAGCTGCAGATTCCACCCCTAGCCCAGGTACTTCCGTAGGCTGCAGGTACAGGCATTGAATAGATTTACAAGGAAATCCTGCTGAGTAGCATTGAGAACTATGTCTAGATACTCATATTGCAACAGAACAAAGGGTGGGGGAAAAAATGTATACATGTAAGAATAACTTGACCCCCATGCTATACAGTGGGAAAAAATAAAAAAAAATAAAATTAAAAAAATTTAAAAAACAAACAAAAACCCAAAAAAACAAAAACACACCTTTTTCCAGCATGACAGCTCACAACTCTTCCCCCAGTTCTGTTCCAGCTACCTGCTGGCCTCTGAAAGTATTAACTGTTTCCATGCAACCTTGCACCAGCTCACCAGATAATTAATATCCTGGTGACTGCACTGCTGTCACAATCCCCTCCTTTAGGACCCCTGAGACTCTCAGAAGACAAAACAAGCATGGTAACAGTCTGACCTCAAAGTTGTACAAGTGGGTTTAACATAACACACATGACAACCTCCCAAGTGTGTGGAGGAAGCGCGCAAACTCCGGATCCTTCTGTACTTCAAGATTCCTGCAGATCGCTTCCTGCCCTCACTCCACAAAGACTGAGGGCTTCCCATGAGCCAGACTATTAAGGCTGGGGATGCCAGGAGGATAGGGAGGGATAAAAGCAAAGTCATCCCCCAGTATAGTGTAGGAGACAGTACTAGACAGTGTGAAAATAAATGTAAACTGGTAACTGCAAAAGTGCTGTAAAGGAAGGGGTCGTGGACCATGGAAGTGTCACCGTGGGAAGTGAGCAATTTCAGAGAAAGCTTCCTTAGGAAGTCCCGCCATGGCACAGGGGAAACAAATCTGACTAGGAACCATGAGGATGCGGGTTTGATCCCTGGCCTTGCTCAGTGGGTTACGGATCCAGCGTTGCCATGAGCAGTGGTGTAGGTCGCAGACGAGGCTCAGATCCTGTGTTGCTGTGGCTGTGGTGGAGGCCGGCAGCTGTAGCTCCAATTCAACCCCTAGCCTGGGAACCTCCATGTGCCGTGGGTGCGGTCCTAAAAAGCAAAAAAAAAAAAAAAAAAAAAAAAAAAAAGAAGAAGATTCCTCAGGGAAGTGATGATTGTGCTGAGAGGTCAAAGTGTAGACATCAACTGGCGATGATGAAGTGGGGAGGAGAAAAATCCTGTAGGAAAAGGAAAACTTCATGCAAAGGCCCTGGGGTAGGTGCTTAGACTCTGCAGCCCAATGATGCACATACAAATCCCAACCCTGCAATCCTCTTAGCTAACATCCCTGTGCATCCAGTTTTTAAACTGTGTAACAGGCACAGTAGTACTAACCTAATTAGATTGTGATAAGGATTAAATGAGTTATTTGTCAAGCTTAGAACAATGCCTCGTTTAACTACACATCCTACGTAATAAACATATTTAAAATGAAAATAAATTCCCAATTAAATGCCAAAGCATATGCGACACCCGCACATAAAGGAGAAAGAATACAAAATACAGGTTTGTGCTGCCGGAAAAAGGCTTTTTGCAATGGGCAACAGAGTCAGGCAGGGATGGACCCCGCCTACCGGGTAAAGTGTGAACTAGCAAGGAGAGAAATGACGAAGGTGATCACACATCCCTGGTTCCAGTCAGTCAAGACGTACACATGCACAGTAAGGAAAAGGGGCTAAGAAAAGAGACAATAATGGGAGTTCCCACCATGGCACAGTGTGTTAAGATTCTGACTGCGGCTTGCGGTGGAGGCACAGGTTCGATCCCCAGCCTGGCACAGTGGGTTAAAGGATCTGGCATTGCAGCAGCTATGGCGTAGGTCGCAACTGCAGCTAGGATTCAATCTCTGGCCCGGGAACTTCCATATGCCACAGGTGCAAGAAAAAAAAAATTGAAAATAAGGCCCCAGCTCTAAAACAAACAGCTTAAAAACCTTTGAGGTAAACATACTGCAACCAATACCTACGAGAAACAGCAATAACTGTAATTGTGGATTATCAATGTTATGTATTCATTGGCAACATTCTGACAAATACCGGCTTATGTAAACTGTATATCAACACTTGATCCTAATTCAAAATCCAAACTGAGGCTCCTGGGAACAGGTCATTACCACCCTAAGATTGCTGAAAAACTGGACTCGTTTGAAATTGCTTCAAGTGATTACAGAAAAGAACTAGCAATCCCTATACTGAGATACTTGTGTGTGTGTCTGTCTTCTTCCGAACTGCCTGGGTTAGACATATTAAAGAAGCACACTGGAACATGATAGTTGTGCCACGCTGAAGGAGTCTTGCTAAAACAAGTGACTCAGAACAGATCTGACAACAAATGTTCATTCAAATTACTCAATCACTCTGGATCTCTGCGCCCTGCCCCTTGAAGTGACAGTGGAAAATAGTTCATCAGATACAGGCTCAACTTCAGCATAACGGGGACTTGTAATCCTCTTTTGGCAAAATTAAACCTTGGGGAATCCTGGCTGCATCAGAGGTAGTGGCAAAAGCAGCGAGAAACATAATTCTTCTCAAGAGGTACTCATTTAAAAAAAAAAAAATGTTTTTGAGTCTTTTAACAATGGGTCTTGCAGCAAATTTTCCAAGAATTCCTGACAGAATTAACATTTTCCTAAGAAAAATGCAAAGAACGCCTGTTTACAGACTCCTGTTTGCAGTCTAAGTGCTGAAACATTTTTGAGAGACTTTTGCCTTTCCTTTCAAAGTCCTATCGAAATACAAAAGATTCTAGAGTTGGACACTTAACAAGAATATCCTTCACACAGGATACAACGTTCTCAGATGTCAGAAAAACTGCATCCACCAAGAACTTATACCAAAAATTCACAAAAAGACTTTACTACTTGGCACAGGCCACTTCACAAAATTGATCTTTATTATAAAGATTTTCTTCTGGATCATTAAAGTAGGGTCATGGAGGGGAACAGGAATAATGGCTTTCAAAAAAGAAATCAGGCAACATATTTATTTCATAGATGAGCAAAAGCCACAATGCCCTGTAAAAGAGGAAAATGGCCTGAGCTGTCGCATTTGTCAAACAACAGAGAAGTGTCTTTTCACCAAGACAATTACAGTCCACCATCTGGACTACATCAAAAGTAGTCCAGGGGCAAAGCAAAAAACAGAAGCCTCTAACCTATCCACATGCTGGGGTTCAGAACGTTAAAAGGGGAGCAGGCAGAAGAGAGGAGCTATGATTTACCAACCCACTGGATGGACGACGATTCATAAATGCTGTGCAGACTGGACGCCTCCGTGAAAATAACAATGCCAAGTTCTGGGGATGGGGGTGGGGAAGGTCAAAGTGATGAGCAGAAAACCATTCAAAGGAGCAACAATGACTAACTTCACCTCAGTAAGGAGGGGACTCCCACAGCCTGATGGCGAAGTGGCAGTGGATCACGTGAGACAGGGTTAGACAGGAGGCACACCTGGGCAGCAGGAGGGCAGAGAGCAGAGGAGCCACTGGGATGTAGGAGAAGAGGAAGGGGACTTCAGATTAAAGGACAGACAGGACACTGAGACTGTTCACACATCTGGAAACCTGTGATTCCAGACACTGGAGTAAAAGAACCGCACGTAGGAGGGAGGTACGCAGCCTTATGGGCTCCGTGTTCATGAGCTGATAGTGGACATTGGAGGAGGCAGATATGCACAGATGGAGGGGAAGAAGACGACCTCATCTAGGAGTTCCCATTGTGGTTCAGTGGATTAAGAACCCAACTAGTCTCGGTGAGGATACTGGTTTGATCCCTGGCCTTGCTCAGTAGGTTAAGGATCTGGAGTTGTGGCTCAGATCTGGTGTTGCTGTAGCTGTGGGGTAGGCTCCAGCTGTAGTTCTGATTCAACCCCTAGCCTAGGAACCTCCATATGCCTCAGGTGCAGCCTTAAAAAAAGAAAAAAGAAAATAAAATAAAAGACCTCATCTAGGCAAATAAGCTACTGAACTGTAAACCTACAATGGGTACTCACAGAACATTAAGAGTCAAGGAAGACCCAATACGAAGCATTCTCATCAAAGACTCTGGCTCATGCCTCACACAATGATACCTACCGCAGGAACCATCAAACCCAGCATCAGTAATACTCTATCCAAATACAAGAAGAGTAAAAATATCAAGACCCAGAAGAGAATAATGCAGAGTAATAACTTACTAACAGAGAAAAATTTTTGCTGAACACACACACACACACACACCCTAGAATCTTTTTTGTTTAAAAAAAAAAAAAAAAATCTGGGAGTTCCCATTGTGGTTCAGCGAGTTAAGAACCCAACTAGTAATCATAAGGATGTGGGTTTGATCCCTGGCCTCGCTCAGTGGGTTAAGGATCCAGCGTTGTCACAAGCTGCGGTGCAGATCTGGCCTTGCTGTGGCTGTGGTGTAGGCTGGCGGCTGCAGCTCCAATTCGAACCCTAGCCTGGGAAGTTCCAAAGCCCGCAGGTGTGGCCCGGAAAGGAAAGGAAAGGAGAGAAAAGGAATCAAATGGGAAACTTAGACGAGCTTAGACTTAACTGTAAATACCCAGCACGATTCAGGGCTAATTGGAATCTTCACTCCTGATCTGAGAAATGTTTTAAGCAAAACCAAAAGAGAACGTCACACAGTCCTTCCCCCCACTCCACAGCACACCTGTACAACTGCATCCATGCCCCAATCTGGGTATAACATACCACTTCACATACTACAGAGCTTCCGAAAATTCAAGAAAGAGGAGGACAAAGTTTAGATCATAGATGTACCTATAAAAACTAAAAAAAAAAAAATCTTTGTTTAGGGTAATTTGTTTTCGAATGCTTTTTGATGGGGTTTGGTCCAATATAAATAACTGTTATTAAATCAAAGGGAATTAGCCCTCGAATGTGACAGTAACTGTCCAAACAACAGCATCTCAAAAATACAGACGCCTCAAGAAGCGAAGACCATTTTCTAGTTGCAGAAAACTGCTTCTGTAAAAATACAATATTCCGTACAAGACAGTAGTGGTTCCTAAGAGAATAAATGGCTCAGAATTTGATGAAAGTCTTCCCGCAGCGAACAATTCACTCGGCTCACAGATTCCAGATGCTCAACATTCCTGACATCAGAATGGAAAAATTTACTGTTCGTCTAGAGAAATTTAATATCGCCATTCTTGTCATTTCCCTCATAGCTACATTATTAGAACAAGTCTGGGGAAGCCATAAGCCTATGTTAAATGATAAAAAAGATGTTTTCTGTGTCCAAGCATATTAGACGCCATTGAGTAACCAAAATATTTAGAAAGCGTATAGAAAAAAGACTTGAGAAGGAGAAAAATAGAGTTGGGGTATTTTCCCCTTGGTTTTGATTATTTGCCCTCCGTACAGAATAGCCAGGCCTCGGACGCAAACGTTTTACTATAACCAAGGGCTAATAAACACTAAAGAACATATATCGACGCCCAGAACAACACTATAAAGTTTTATTATATTAATAAAATGGGATACACCACGCTTTAAATTTTCCACTTTGTCAAAGGTAAAATAATCTGCACTCTTTGGTGCCATTCATAACAGCCCTCAATTTTTCTCATTTAAAGGACGTTTTCATTTCCAAAAGTACCTATTCTAGTAAAATACTTTACTTCAACCCTGACAGGGGCAGGCTCTTTTTCACACTCCCACTGCAAATCGCTTATGAAAGCATCTGGCAAAGCGGAGTTTCCAAATATGCAAAGCAGTTTAAATAATTATCATCGGGCAGTGTGCGAGGAACATCTCAGGCCGTGACAAGCCAACCTCGGAGATACCGCGGCTGGGCTCCAGACCACCACGACGCAGCGGATCGGGCAGTCAAGTGAGTCAGGCGAATTTTTTGGTTTCTCGGCGCAAATAAAAGTTAGGTTTCTGTTACGCTGTGGCCTGTTAAGTGTGCAAGAGTGTATGTCTAAAAAAGCAAGACTCATACCTTCATTAAAAAACACTTTATTGGGAGTTCCCACTGGGGCGCAGAGGAAATGAATCCAACTAGTATCTGTGAGGACGTGGGTCTGATCCCTGGCCTCATTTGGTGGGTCGGGGGATCTGGCATGGCCATGAGCTGTGGTATGGGGTCGCAGATATGTCTCAGATCCCACGCTGCTGTGGTGTAGGCCGGCAGCTGCAGCTCTGATTTGACCCCTAGCCTGGGAACTTTCATATGCCACAGGTTCAGCCCTAAAAAAGAAAGAGAGAAAAAAACGCTTTATTGCTAAAAATGCTAAACCATCATCTGATAATCCGGAGTTGCCACCAACCTTTAATTTGTAAAAATGGTATCTGTGAAGTGCAATAAAACAAGGTATCCTGCACCTTAAAGTCTATAAAATCAGGGTGGTTAATAGAGGTAAGTGTACACACCTGCACATAACTTTTTCTTTTCTTTTCTTTTCTTTTTTTTTTTGGCCATGCCCACAGCACAGAAGTTCCTGGGCCAGGGACTGAACCCGCACCACAGCAGCAAACCAAGCAACAGCAGTGACAAAACCAGATACTTAACTTGCTGAGCCACCAGGGAACACCATAATTCTCATTTTACTATACATTTTTAATTTATTTTTTCGGCCGCCCCATGGCATATGGGGTTCCCTGGTCAGGGATCAGATCCAAGCCACAGCTGTGGCAACACTGGATCCTTAACCCACTGTGCCAGGCCAGGGATTGAACCTGCATGGCAGCGCTCCCAAGATGCCACCATTCCCCTTGCGCCACAGTGGGAATTTCCATAACTCGCACTTTAGATGCCACCTCTAAGCTTAGGTGGGCTCCGCTCTGCAATCAGCTTTGCATTCGGGTCTGCGGCTTCACACCAGGCACCCTCCACTCCCAGTCAGTATAACACCTTAACTCTTGGCAGTGTTCTCTCTAGAAGATGAAGACACTGCAGAGTGATATTTACCTGTAAAACTCTCACAAACTATGGCCTATAGCCATCTTCTAGACAAACGGATGGCACTTATACTCCATTTAACCAGTTTTAGGGCCTCCTAGCCTGGAACAGTCAGCTACAAAGCTAAAGCACTGTATTTGTTTTATCGTAGTGAACAGCACAACAGCACTTAATTCCATTTATTTCAGTATTTATAACATATTTAAAATGGCACCTAATGTGTAGTTAGACCAGGCCAAATAGTCTATCTAGATTTTAACTTACAGGACAGCAAGCTAAATCTTTTTTTTTGGGGGGGGGGGTTGTCTTTTTTTTTGCCTTTTCTAGGGCCTCTCCCGTGGCATATGGAGATTCCCAGGCTAGGGGTCTAATTGGAGCTGTAGCCATCGGCCTACGCCAGAGCCACAGCAATGCAGGACCTGAGCCGCATCTGCAACCTACACCACAGCTCACAGCAACACCAGATCCTTAACCCACTGAGCAAGTCCCAGGATGGAACCCAAAACCTCATGGTTCCTAGTCGGATTCGTTAACCACTGAGAACTCCAGCTAAATCTTAACTCTAATCACAAGACAGCAGCTACCACTCAGTGCACTGAATAGTAAGTAATGCACAGACCTCTAGGTACCAACCTTCATCGGGAAGGTAAGTCACTACAACAGAAACCATGTAAGCAGAAGGTGGCTTATCGATTGCACAGAATGACTTGGAAAGAGAGACTCTGCAATAATCAGGAGAGACAAAGGATGAGCGCTTAGCACCTAACTGATGCCTCCTTTTAGCAATGGAATGAATGCACAAACCCATGACACCTGGACCACCCTTGGTAGCTCCAGAGTAACTGCCATTGTCATCTTGATCATTTCCTCCCAGTGGCTTGTCAGTTGAATTAATAAGCAATTAAGTGAAATAAAAGTCCCTAGCAGAGTTCAAGAGACAGAACCGCCTTCAATGGCTTTCTCTTCAAGGATTCTCCTGAATTATCCTTCACCATGTCCCTAAGAACAATCTATTACACAATAATGCCTATGAAAAAATTATCATATCGGCATTTCTGTCATGGCTCAGTGGAACGACTAGTATCCGTGAAGATTCAGGCTCGATCCCTGGCCTCGCTCAGTGGGTTAAGGATCTGGTACTGCCATGAGCTGGGGTGTAGGACACAGTCTCAGCTTGGATCCCGAGTAGCTTCGGCGTAGGCTGGCAGCTACAGCTCCAACTGGACCCCTAGCTTGGGAACGTCCATATGCCATGGGTGCAGCCCTAAAAAGCCAAAAAAGAAAGAAAAGGAAAGAAAAGAAAAAGAAAAGGAAGGAAGGAAACCAAAAAATGTATAAAAACTGTCTCAGCAGGGAAGAGAGGTGGTAGGTGAGACAGTTTGTAACTAATGGGTTAGAAGGGAGTTCCTGCTGTGGCTCAATGAGTCAAGGATCCAGCATTGCCACAGCTGTGGCATAGGTCACAGAAGTAGCTTGGATTCGATCCTTGGCCCACAGGTGCAACCAAAAATAGCGGGAGACGACCATGTACTTCCATGCATGAATTTTAGTGATAACTGGAGTATTCCATAACTATATTTCAAGCTGAAGGTAGTACATTGGTGGTTCGAAACTGATAACCACCAGGCTCAATGCTTCCCACCCTTCCAGCCGAAACAAATCTTTAAACTGGAATTTTGTTTGTAACAGAAATCATAATCACTGGGGGGTAAACCCCACCCTCAAAACTCCAAAAAGTGCCCAGTTAAATCTGCTAAAGACCTAGTACCCGTAAGTTAAACCTAAGAGGCACCAACAACACGACACGTCCCATCAAAGCTAAATAAGGACAAAAATCCCTTCTCCCTTTGGGAAGGTGGAGCTGGGAAGCAAATGGAGGAATAAACCACCAAACCCCACCTTCCCAGTGAATATTCCGCCCATGCGTTATAACCTGCACACCAGAGAAACTTATGGCAGCTGCTCTCCTCTTTCTGCCTGCCTCTCTTTAAGAAGTGTATTTCTTTCTTCTTCTTTTTTTTTTTTTTTTGGCTTTTTAGGGCTGCACTTGCAACAGAGGGAGGTCTCAGGCTAGGGGTTGAATCAGAACTGCAGCTGCAGGCTTACACCACAGCTCACAGCAACACCGGATCCTTAACCCACTGAGCAAGGCCAGGGATCAAACCCACATCCTCATGGATATTAGTTGGGTTCTTAACCCACTGAGCCACAACAGGAACTCCCAAGAGGTATATTTCTCACTTAAATAAATCCTCACTTTTCCTTCTAAAAAAAAAGAAAAAACTGAACATAAGATAAAGGTAGCATTTCAAATCAGGTATGTAGTGAAAAACTATTCTACTAAGAGTACTAAATCCCTGGCTTACCTTTTCAGTTAAAAATGAAATCAAATACTAAACTAGATCCCTACCTAAGGAAGTCAATCCTGAATAACATCTTTACATTTAAACTGTGTCACAAAAAAATCTAAGAAATATCTACCACCAAAATCCTTCCATAGTATTTATAAGAGTGATTTTTTTCACAATCCTCTCTTGTCAAGAAGCAGCAAAGAGGGAATTCCCAATGTGGCTCAGTGGTAATGAACCCAACTAGTATCCATGAGGATGTGGGTTCAATCCTGGCCTCACTCAGTGAGTTAAGGATCCAGTGTTGCTGTGAGCTGTGGTGTAGGTTGCAGTTGCAGCTCGAATCCTGCATTGCTGTGACTGTGGTGTAGGCTGGAGACTGCAGTTCCAATTCAATCCCTAGCCTGAGAACTTCCATATGCCAAGGATGTGGCCCAAAAAAGAAAAAGAAAAAGCAGCAAAGCAAAATACACACTTTACTCTGTCCCACGTCTTAAAAACATGTTCATTCAAGAAATACTACAAAGCCACAGTCATCAAAACAGTGTGGTACTGGTATCAAAACAGACAGACAGACCAATGGAACAGAATAGAGAACCCGGAAATAAGCCCTGACGCCTATGGTCAATTCATCTTTGACAAGAGAGGCAAGAACATCAAATGGGAAAAAGAAAGTCTATTCAGCAAGCACTGCTGGGAAACCTGGACAGCTGCATGCAAAGCAATGAAACTAGAACACACCCTCCCACCATGCACAAAAATAAACTCCAAATGGCTGAAAGACTTAAATATACGACAGGACACCATCAAACTCCTAGAAGAAAACATAGGTAAAACACTCTCTGACATCAACATCATGAATATTTTCTCAGGTCAGTCTTCCAAAGCAATAGAAATTAGAGCAAAAATAAACCCATGGGACCTCATCAAACTGAAAAGCTTTTGCACAGCAAAGGAAACCCAAAAGAAAACAAAAAGACAACTTACAGAATGGGAGAAAACAGTTTCAAATGATGCAACCAACAAGGGCTTAATCTCTAGAATATATAAACAACTTATACAACCCAACAGCAAAAAAGCCAATCAATCAATGGAAAAATGGGCAAAAGACCTGAATAGACATCTCTCCAAAGAAGATATACAGATGGCCAGCAAACACATGAAAAAATGCTCAACATCGCTGGTCATAAGAGAAATGCAAATCAAAACTACCACAAGATATCACCTCACACCAGTCAGAATGGCCATCATTAATAAATCCACAAATAACAAGTGCTGGAGGGGCTGTGGAGAAAAGGGAACCCTCCTGCACTCTTGGTGGGAATGGAAACTGGTACAGCCACTATGGAGAATGGTTTGGAGATACCTTAGAAATCTATACATAGAACTTCCATATGACCCCACAATCCCACTCTTGGGCATCTATCCGGACAAAACTCTACTTAAAAGAGACACGTGCACCCGCATGTTCATTGCAGCACTATTCACAATAGCCAAGACATGGAAACAACCCAAATGTCCATCGACAGAGGATTGGATTCGGAAGAAGTGGTATATATACACAATGGAATACTACTCAGCCATAAAAAAGAATGGCATAATGCCATTTGCAGCAACATGGATGGAGCTAGAGAATCTCATACTGAGTGAAATGAGCCAGAAAGACAAAGACAAATACCATATGATATCACTTATAACTGGAATCTAATATCCAGCACAAATGAACATCTCCTTAGAAAAGAAAATCATGGACTTGGAGAAGAGACCTGTGGCTGCCTGATGGGAGGGGGAGGGAGTGGGAGGGATCGGGAGCTTGGGCTTCTCAGACACAACTTAGAATAGATTTACAAGGAGATCCTGCTGGAAAAAAAAAAAAAAAAAAAAACATGTTCACATGGGCTCTTTGAACAGTATTTAAAATTTTAGGAGGTTCAAGTACACTACATCAGATAGAAATGTTTAACATTTAACATGAGTTTGGGCAAATAAAATACTTTTAAAGGAGTTCCCGTCATGGTGCAGAGGTTAACGGACCCAACTAGGAACCATGAGGTTGTGGGTTTGATCCCTGGCCTTGCTCAGTGGGTTAAAGATCCAGCGTTGCCATGAGCTGTGGTGTAGGTCACAGACACAGCTTGGATCCCGAGTTGCTGTGGCTCCGGCGTAGGCCAGGGGCTACAGCTCCGATTCGACCCCTAGCCTGGGAACCTCCATATGCCGCAGGAGCAGCCCTAGAAAAGGCAAAAAGACCAAAAAAAAAAACAAAAAACAAACAAAAAAAAACTTTTAAAATATTACAGATTTCAATAAGCCTTTTGGTAGCCGTTCAATTACATTGTAAAGGCATAAAACCATCTTCTCAGTTTTGTTACCAAACCTGTG
Source organism: Phacochoerus africanus (assembly GCF_016906955.1). NCBI lineage: Eukaryota > Metazoa > Chordata > Mammalia > Artiodactyla > Suidae > Phacochoerus > Phacochoerus africanus. The sequence goes on from NC_062555.1 coordinate 45,088,385, forward strand.
GCCCCAGAATCATACCCCAGCCCTTCCCCTGAACGGAACCAATTACTCTTATCTACATTCCAGGAGGGAGCTGCAAAGAGAAAATCAGGACCTGGTTAGGATCAACTAGGCCCACAACGGCAGGAGCGCTGACTTCCAGTGGCCAGTGAGCTTTATTACGCACTCACTGTAGTATGACAGGCCCACCAGCGCCATGACAGTTGACAGTTGCCATGACAACCATTGGAAAACTCCAGGCAAGGAAAAGAAGAGCCGCCTCAGTTTGTGTCCAAACCACACCCATTTCTAGGTTAACTCCTGAACATTCCTCCCACTCTTCGCTATTCCCTCCCTTTCACCTTGACCCTCCCACCCCCCCACCAAATGGGGTTAAGAAGGTCATTTGCAAACTAGCTTCCCGCTTCTGGGCCCTCTGAATAAACTGTGTGCTGGTCCAGTCTCAACATTGGTTTCCTAATTGGCTGCGAGAATCTGATCAGGAAAAAAAAAAAAAAAACTCCCTGGCCGAGACATGGGGACTGGCCCAGGGCTCGGACCCAGGCTAAGGTCCAATTGACCAATTAGGTAACAGTTTGATCTCCATTTTTACCGTAACTGTTCACCATGTACCCCTCAAGTTCTCTTCTAAAAGGAAAAAAGAGAGTCACATCTTTTGAATGCCAAGTTCCAAAAGCAAAATAAACCCACTAAACAAAGCTCCTGTTACCAAAGAGAATATTTTATAATGTACAATTCCACAGCAATAGGGATTTAAAATCCACCAAGGTCACTCAAACTGCCAATAACTCTCTTTTAGAACCAAACCCTACGACTGTGTTAAGAAGTTCTTTTTTTTTAAGGCAAAATTTCTTTCGGCATAACGAAAAGTACTGCAAAATAAAGCTAGTAATTTAGCTAATTTCAGTCAGCACTGTATTCACACAAGCATACATGGGCATCTGGACTCTTGGTGTTCCCATTGTGGTCAGTGGGTTAAGAACCTGACATCGTGTCTGTGAGAATGCGGGTTTAATTCCTGGCCTCGCTCACTGGGTTAAGGATCTGGGGTTGCCACAAGCTGTGGTGTAGGTCACAGATACGGCTTAAAACCAGCGTTGCCATCGCTGTGTCGTAGGCCTGAAGCTACAGCTCCGATTCAACCCCTAGTCTGGGAACTTCCATATGCTGCAGGTGTGGCCCTAAAAAGGCAAACAAATAAACAAACAAACAAAAAAAAAAGACAAGAGACTGCAGAGGAGCAAGAAAGGGCCTTTTCCCAGTTTGGAAACAAACTTCAAGCCTCTGAGGAAACAGGGTAAGAGAGCAGATTAATTCTTTTTTATTATTATCATTGAGACAACATATGTAACACTGTTATTAGTTTTAAGTGCACAACATTATGAAAGGAGATTAATTCCTGTTTCTTTAAGGAGCGACCTGCTGATTGTTATAGGGTTCAATGGTCCCAGAGGTGGCCTGCAGGCACCTTTTCCCACTTGGGAATTTAGCACTGTCCAAAGAAGTTCAGTAAAATTTTGTCCACCTATGTTCAAATCTGCCACAGGGTAATGATTTTTACAGAAATCTAGTGATTTATGGAAATCATCATTGCTGCTCACGCTATGCTTGTCAGAACCCTTCTGAGCGTCCATGGCATCTACTTCTTGTCACTCTGCATTTGGAAATTTAACGCTTTACACGAGCACAAGGCATGTGTTCAACTGACTTTAAAATTCGCTCTCAGGGAGTTCCCGTGGTGGCTCAGCGAAAACGAACCCAACTAGTATCCATGAGGACGTGGGTCTGATCCCTGGCCTCGCTCAGTGGGTTCGGATCCAGCATTGCTGTGGCTGTGGTGTAGGCTAGCAGGTGGAGCTCCGATTCAACCCCCACCTAGCCTGGAAACATCCACGTGCTGCAGGTGTGGCCCTAAAAAGCAAATAAAAACCAAAAAACAACAAAAAAAGCAAATAAGCTCACCAAAGCATAAAACAATGACAGTAAATAGCAATACCAACACAGAAGTTCCCAACCTTTGGAATACTTATGATCTGAGTACCAGATGTTACAGGGTAACAGAGGCAAGTAAATGTAGCAATACTAACAAATTGACAACGTAGCCTAGTAGCCTATTAGCTGGTATTCAGTATCCCTTCCCATCAAACACACACATCACACATCCCGGCCACATTAACATCATTGGTTTTTCTATCAGCTGCCATAAACATCACTGCAAAACTATAGGATTTCACAGGGCTGACAAAAGTAAAGGTGAAAAAGTGCTTCCACCACAAGAAAACGAGGGTGATGAATGAGCTTCCAAAGGAGGTCTGCCGGTTACCAAGCAAGAAACTGCAAAAGCTAAAATGCCTGACATGGCATTGCCCTTCAAAAGGGAACAATGTGAATGCCAAACTTAAAAAAAAAAAATGCAGAAACTGAAGACTCCAAAAATTTTTGTTGAAGTGCCCTTTGCAATATTCTGCTGGAAAAGTTAAACACGGGGTTATTATAAAACGCTGTCGGCGATATTATGCCAACAAGAACATTTCAGCAGGCTTCACTCTTCGTTCAGGCTAAGACGAGCAGAAGCTGCAATGATACCCGAAAACGTTGTTAATTCAATTAAAACGTGGTCACAACGAGGCTCCTGCCCAGGTGACCCACCAGGCTGTGGGGAACTGAGAAAACAACTCTTAAAGGCTCCTGCACAGACTCACTCCCCAGGGCCAGTGCAGAGCAGCCCCTGGAAAAATCACACTTGGGAGTTCCCATTGTGGCACAGCAGAAACGAATCTGACTAGGAACCATGAGGTTGAGGGTTCGATCCCTGGCCTTGCTCAGTGGGTTAAAGATCCAGCGTTGCTGTGAGCTGTGGTGTAGGTCGAAGACATGGCTCGGATCCTGCATTTCTGTGGCTGTGGCGTAGGCCGGCAGCTATAGCTCTGATTAGACCCCTGGCCTGGGGACCTCCATATGCAACCCTAAAAAGTCAAAAGACAAAAAAAGAAAGAAAGAAAAAAGAAAGGAAAAGAAAAATCACACAGATCAAGAACGATTCATCAGCTAACTTTAAAGTGCTGGTCCATGTGAAAGCTAGGATTCTCTCCAAAGACAGGGGCTGGGGGGGGGGCTCTTCCTGTTCCTCCTCTTGTAGGACAAGAATGTCGTCTGCCCTATCATTAAACAAAGGATGCTGTGGCCATCAGGCCCCCAGCCCCAGCAGCTGCCCCACTGTGCACTCTCAGGGGACTCAGGTTGGAGAAAAGCAGGAGATTGGTCCCAGCAGCTGAGGTGTACATCAAAAGGATGATTTCCGAAAAGCAGGAGACTGGTCCCAGCAGCTGAGGTGTACATCAAAAGGATGATTTCCTTTTGTGTTGTTTTCTTTTTATGGCTGCACCTGCAGCATATGGAAGTTCCCAAAGCCACAGGGGTTGAATGGGAGCTACAACTGCAGCCTACGCCACAGCCACAAAGGATCCTTAACCCACTGAGCAAAGCCAGAGATCAAACCTGCATCCTTATGGAGACAATGTCAGGTTCTTAACCCACTGAGCCCCAACGGGGACTCCCAAGGGATTAATTTCAGTGAGCCCAGACTTTGCATCTTCCCATACATAGAAAAGCACCAAAATCATTAACTTGAGACGTTTGATTTTCTTTCATTAACAGTAATCTTTTGACGTTCTGACCCCTGGTTTTTTGTTTGTTTTCCTTTTTCTTTTTTTTCTTTTTTTTTTTCTTTTTCTTTTTTAGGGTCACTCCTGTGGCATATGGAAGTTTCCAGACCAGGTGTCAAACTGGAGCTATAGCCGCTGGCCTGTGCCACAGCCACGCCAGATCCAAGCCGCCTCATCTTCGACCTATACCACAGCTCATGGCAACACCGGATCCTGAGCCAACTGAGTGAGGCCAGGGATCAAACCAGTATCCTCATGGATACCAGAAGTATCCATGCTAGGGTTACATATGGAGGTTCCCAGCCATAATGGGAACTCCAAGAGAGAGTTCTTGGCAGACTCCACCCCTAGAGCACTGCACAGCACAGCCAGCAGACAGAAACCTTTCTGTGAAAGAGGCCAACTTGCTTCTCCTGGGTCTTCAGCCTTCAGGTCAGGCCTCAGGTTTGTCACCCATCCTGAGGCAATAAAAGAGTAGGCCAGGGGACACCAGACGTTTGCTCTCCCTCTGCCTCACTACAGCTCACCAGCAGCATCCAGAAAGAGCTGATGCACTCATCTGGAACCGTAATTCCTGTGACTGCCACCCAGAGGGCAGATCATCTGGCTAGGTGGACAGCAGGACTTATACCTGCAATCCCACAAGACTAGATATACATTATTATTTTTTTATTTTTTATTTTTTTGCTTTTTAGGTCCGCACCCATAGGGCATATGGAGGTTCCCAAGCTAGGGGTCAAATCAGAGCTACAGCTGCTGGCCTACATCACAGCCACAGCCACACAGGATCCGAGCCACATCTGCAACCTATACCACAGCTGTCGGCAATGCCAGATCCTTAACCCACTGAGCGAGGCCAGGGATTGAACCCATGTCCTCATGGATGCTAGTCAGATTCGTTAACCACCAAGCCACAACGGGAACCCACTCTCTTTTTTTTTTTTTTTTGAAGCTAAGGTTTTGTTTAGTTTTTTGGCCACCCCAAAGCATGTGGAGTTCCCAGGTCAGGGATCAGATGCAAGCCTCAATTGCAACCTATGCCGCACCACAGTAATGCCAGGTCTTTAACCCACTGCGCCAAGCTAGAGATCAAATCTGTGTCCTAATGCTAAAGAGACACTGTCAATCCTGCTGCACCACTGCAAGAACTCCTACATTTGTATTCGGCATAAGCTGCTGCTGGAGAGTCTGGCTTCCAATCAGCCTGGATCTAGGTGCCAAGTGAGATCATCTCCTTTGGGACAATAACTGGCCTTAGCACACATTCAAGTACCAGGAGCTATTAAAAATAAAGTATGATGAAAAAAATAGAATGGCTGGAAAATCACAAAGGTCTGAGAGACAACAGCTAGGGCAGGGTTCATCTCCCATACAAGGCCAACAGGTCAAGACTTGGAAAGGTGGCTATTTCATCTAATACATGGAAACCAGCACAGAGAGGTGAGCAAATTAATATACAGAGGACCATGTCCCAAATGAAAGAAAAAGATAAAACCTCAGGAAAAAAAAACTTTAATGAAACAGATATATAATTTACCTCATGAAGAGAAAAAATAATGATTATAAAGACGCTAACTTAACTCAGGAGAAGAGAACTACAACATAAAGATAGAAAATATAAAAGGAGTTCCTGTCATGGCACAGTGGAAACAAATCCGACTAGGAACCATGAGGTTGTGAGTTCAATCCCTGACCTTGTTCAGTGGGGTGAGGATCCGGCATTGCCATAAGCTGTGGTGTAGGTCACAGATGCACCTCAGATTTGGCATTGTTGTGGCTGTGGTGTAGGCCAGCAGCTGTAGCTCCAATTAGACCCCTAGCCTGGGAACTTCCATACGCCTCAGGTACAGCCCTAAAAAAGAAAAAAAAGAAAATATAAAAAGTACCCAAGTAAGAGAACTGAAGAATAAAGTAACTGAACTAGAAAACTACCCTAGAGGGGTTCAGAGCAGACTATATGAATTGGAAAAAAAGGATCAGTGAACTCAAAGACAGGGATGAGAACTCAGAGAAGAAGAAAATCATAAAAGAAAAGAAGACAGCTTAAGGGATTTACCAGACATTTAACAGACCTACCATTAATTTATGAGAGTCGCAGAAGAAAAGAGAGAAAAATGTCAGAAAGCTTATTTAAAGATAATACTGACTGAAAACTTCCCTAACCTTTGAAGGAAACAACACCCAGATCCAGGAAGCCCCAGAATTCCAAATAAGATGAACCCAGGAAGAACTATACCAAGACACATTAAAAATAAAATATCAAAAATTAAAGACAGGAGTTCCCGTCGTGGCGCAGTGGTTAACGAATCCGACTAGGAACCATGAGGTTGCGGGTTCGGTCCCTGGCCTTGCTCAGTGGGTTAACGATCCGGCGTTGCCGTGAGCTGTGGTGTAGGTTGCAGGCGCGGCTCGGATCCCACGTTGCTGTGGCTCTGGCGTAGGCCAGTGGCTACAGCTCCGATTCAATCCCTAGCCTGGGAACCTCCATATGCTGCAGGAGCGGCCCAAGAAATAGCAACAACAACAACAATAATAACAACAACAACAAAAAAAAGACAAAAAAAAATTAAAGACAAGGAGAGAACCTTAAAAGCAAGAGAAAAACAACTTCTTACATAAAAGAGAACCCCCATGAGACTATAAGCAGGTTTTTCAGCAGAAACTTTGCAGGCTGGTGGGAGCAGTATGACATTGTCAAAGTCCTAAATGAAAAAACTTCCAATCATGAATATTCTATCAGGCAAAGTTACCATTCAGAACTAAAGAAGAAATAAAGGGTTTTCCAGACAAGCAAAAGCAAATACATCACCATTAAATGGGCCTTATAGGAAATGTTAGAGTATTCTTTAAGCTGAAAAGAAATGATGCTCCTTAGTAACCAGAGAATATATGGAAGTATCAAGGAAACTATAAAGGAAAATATATAGAAAGGTAATGGATTAATCACTTATAAAGCCAGCATGAAGTCTAAAAGACAAAAGCAATAACCATAAATGTAACTAGGATAACTAGTTAAGGGATACACAAGGTAAAAAGATGTCAAATGCAACCTCAACAACATGAAACATGGTTGTAGGGAGTAAAAATGTACAGCTTTAGAATGTGTTCAAATATAAGTTCTTATCAACTTAAAATAGTGTCATAAATATAAGTTGTTATATGTAAGACTTGTGGTTAGCACTGAGCAAACTTCGTTAGCTACAAAAAAGAAAATGAGAAAAGAAGTTAAACATACTACTAAAGAAAGGCACAAAACCAGAGTTCCTGTTGTGATGCAGCTGGTTAAGGATCCAGAGTTGTCTCTGCAGCAGCACAGGAGGTTCGAGCCCTGGTCTGGGGTAGTGGGTTAAGGAGCCAGCATTTCTGTAACTGTGGTATAGGTCACAGTTGTGGCTCACATTTGATCCCTGGTTTGAGAACTTCCATATGTCATAGGTGCAGCTGAAAAAGAAACAAAGTTATAAAACTACAAAAGAAGAGAGCAAGAGAAGAAGAAAGGAAAAGAGGAACTACAAAACACCTGGAAAAAAAAAAACAACAACCCTATTAACAAAAGACGGCAGTAAATATATACATGGAAATAACCATTTGAAATGTAAAAGGACTAAATTCTCCAATCAAAAAATGCAGACTGCCTGAATGGATTTAAAAATAAGACCTGGGTGTTCTTGTCATGGCTCAGCAGTAACAAACCCAACTAGAATCCAAGAGGACAAGGGTTCGATCCCTGGACTCACTCAGTGGGTTAAAGGATCCTGAGTTGCTGTGGCTGTGGTGTAGGCCAGCAGCTGCAACTCTGATTGGACCCCTAGCCTGGAACTTTCATACGCAAACGCAGCTCTAAAAAGACCTGTTTGCTGGCTACAATAGACTCACTTCAGATGTAAGGACACTCTCAGACTGAAAGTAAAGGGATGGAAAAAGATATCCCATGCGCATGGAAATCAAACAAAAAACCTAGGGAGTTCCCATCGTGGCTCAGTGGTTAATGAATCTGACTAGGAACCATGAGGTTGTGGGTTTGATCCCTGGCCTCACTAGGTGGGTTAAGGATCTGGTGTTGCCGTGAGCTCTGGTGTAGGTCACAGACATGGCTCGGATCCCGAGTTGCTGTGGCTCTGGCATAGGCCAGTGGCTACAGCTCTGATTAGACCCCTAGCCTGGGAACCTCCATATGCCACAGATGGGGCCCTTTCTAGACCAAAAAAAAAAAAAACAACTATACTTATATCAAGAAAAATGAACCTAAAAGACTATAATATGAGACAAAGAAGGTCATTATATAATGATAAAGGGGTCAATCCAACAAGAGGATATAACATTTGTAAATATTTATGCATCTTTTTTAATGCGATACTATGAAACTACAAATTTTTTTAAAAACTGGAAAAATCATAAATATGTGGATAAGTAATGTTACTGAACAATCAATGGGTCAATGAGGAAATCAAGAGAAATCATAAAACACCCTAAGACAGGAGTTCCTGTCATGGTTCAGTGGTTAACAAATCCGACTAGTATCCACGAAGACATGGGTTCGATCCCTGGCCTCACTCAGTGGGTTAAGGATCCAGCGTTGGCATGAGCTGCGGTGTAGGTCGCAGATGTGGCTCAGATCCCATGTTGCTATGGCATAGGCCGGGAGCTGTAGCTCCAATTCCATCCCTAGCCTGGGAACCTCCATATGCCGCAGGTGCGGCCCTAAAAACACAGACAAACAAACAAACAACAAAAAAACCTAAGTCAAATGAAAATGGAAATACAACATACCAAAACTTATGTGATGCAGGAAAAGCATTTCTAAGAGGAAACCTGAGATACTATTGCCTACATCAAGAAACAAGAAAAATCTCAAATAAACTCACTTTACACCTCAAGGACTAGGAAAAGAAGGACAAAGACCAAAGACAGTAGAAGGGAAAAAAATTGCTTAAAAGATCCCAGCAGAAATAAGTGAAATAGAAACTAAAAGAGAACAGAAAAGATCAATAAAACCAAGAGCTCATTCTTTGAAAAGATGAACAAAATTGAAAAACCTTTAGACTCACCAAAAAAAAAAAAAAGATGGTTCAAATAAATAAATAAAAAATGAAAGAGGAGCTACTGCAACTGATACCACAGAAACAAAAGGATCATCAAGAGACTTCTACACACAACATACACCAACAAATTAGACAACCTAGAAGAAACTGACAAATTCCTTAGAAACATGCAACCTACCAAGGGTGAATCATGAGTAAAGAGAAAATGTGAACAGATGGATTAGCAGTAAGGAGAGTGAATTAGTAATCGGAAACCTCCCAACAAACAAAAGTCCAGAACCAGATGTCTGCACCAGTGATTTATACCAAACATTCAAAGAAGAATCAACACCAATCCTTCTCAAACTCTTCCAAAAAATAGAAGAGGGAGCACTTCCAAACTCATTTTACAAGGCCTGCATTCCTCTAATACCAAAACCAGACAAGGGCAACACCAGAAAAGAAAAGCACCAGCCAAGTAACTCTGATGAACATAGCTGCAAAAATCCTCAACAGAATATTAGCAAACCAAATTCAACAATACAGGAAAAGGATGATATACCATAATCAAGTGGGCTTTATTTCAGGGATGCAAGGTTAGTTCAGCATTTGCAAATCAATTTGTGACACATCACATTAACAGACTGAATAAAAAAAATCATTATGATCATCTCAATAGATGCAGAAAATGCATGTGACAAGATTCAACATCTTCATGATAAAATCTCTCAATGCAGAGGGAAACTATCTCAATATAATAAAGGCCATTTATGACAACCCACAGCTAACATACTCAAAAGGTGAAAAGATGAAAGCATTTCTAAAATCAGGAATAGGACAAAGAAGCTCACTCTAACCGCATTTACTCAACATATTATTAAAAGTCCTAGCCACAGCAATCAGACAAGAAAAATAAAAGGCATCCAAATCAACAGCCAAGATGTAGAAACAACCTAAATGTCCATCAACAGATAGAGAAAAATATCACAAACACACACAGGCATATCATTCAGACATTAAAAAAAGAATGAAATCTTGCCATTTGAGACAATATGGATGGACCTTGAGGGTGAAATATACTAAGTGATAAGTGAAATAAATCATACAGAGAAAGACAAATACCGTATGATCTCACTTACATGTGGGATCTAAAAACATCAATAGGAGTTCCCATTGTGGCTCAGTGGTTAACAAATCCGAATAGGAACCATGAGGTTGTGGGTTTGATCCCTGGCCTTGTTCAGTGGGTTAAGGATCCGGCCTTGCAGTGAGGTGTGGTGTAGGTTATAGACACAGCTTGAATCGGATCCTGTGTTGCTGTGACTCTAGCATAGGCTGGCAACTACAGCTCTGATTAGATCCCTAGCCTGGGAACCTCCATGTGCCATGAGAGCAGCCCTAGAAATGGCAAAAAGACCAAAAATAAACAAATAAATAAATAACAAGAAGCACCTCATAGATACAGAGAACAGAACAGTGTTCTGTTGCCAGAGGCAGGGTGGAGGTTGGGCAAAATGAGTGAAGGGAGTCAAAAGGTACCAACTTCCAGTTATAAAAAGAATAAGGATGTAATGTATAAAAGCACAAGCAGTATAAGAAAAAAAACCATGTCAACCATACAAATGGCCCACAAGCATATGAAAAGATGCTCAACATCATTAGTCAACAGGAAAATGCAAACAAAAACTACAATGAACTCAAACTTCACACCTTCACAGGACGGCTATAATATTTAAAATACATGAAGTAATGAGTATGGATGAGGATGTAAGGAAATTGGAACTCTCATACATTGCTGGTGGAAATACAAAATGGTACAGACTGTGGAAAACAGTCTAGTGGTTCCTCAAAAAGCTGAACACAGAATATGACCAGGAAATTCTGCTCCTAGGTACATCTAAAAGAACATGGATTAAACAGACACTTATACAGGAATGTACACTGCAGCATTATTCACAATAGTCAAAGGAAGACACATCCCAAATGTCCATCAACAGATAAATGGAAAAACAAAATGCAGTATATACATACAACGGAATATTCAACCATAAAAGGGAATGCAGTTCTGATACATGAATTAGAACATGGATGGACCTTGTAAACATTACATTAAGTGGAATAAATACATTACAAAAGGATAAATATTGTATGATTTCACTTACATGAAAAATCTAAAATAGGCAGAGACCGAAAAGAATGGTGACTGCCAGAGTTAGGGATGGGAGAAAATGGAGTTACTTTGCTAAAGAGTTACAGAGCTTCTGTTTGGGGTGATGAGAATGTTTTGGAAATAGATAGTGATGATATTTGCACATTTTTTTTTCCTAGTTTTATGGCTAACCCACAGCATATGGAAGTTTCCAGGTGAGGGACTGAATCTGAGCCACACCTGCAACCTATGCCAAAGCTGTTAAGGGTTAAGCCGGATCCATTAATCCACCACACCAGGCTGGGGATCAAACCCATGTCTCTGCAGTGACCCAAGGCGCTTACATCACATTCTTTTTTTTTTTTTTTGTCTTTCTCTCTTTAGGGCCACATCCGTGGCATAGGGAGGTTCCCAGGCTAAGGTTCCAGTTGGAGCTGTAGCTGCCAGCCTACACAAGGGCCACAGCAACCACAGGATCCGAGCCTCGTCTGCGACCTACACCACAGCTCACGGCAATGCCGGATCCTTAACCCACTGAGCGAGACCAGGGATTGAACCTACGTTTTCATGGATACAGTCAGGTTTGTTAACTGCTGAGCCACAACGGGAACTCCTGAAGTTGGATTCTTAACCCACTGTCCCACAGCGAGAACTTTTCACATTGTGAATATAGTTAATGCCACTGAATTGTACACTTAAAAATGGTTAACATGGCAAATATTATATTATAGCCACATGAAATACTGCACTACTTACGGCTAAAACAGAAGTCATACTAGTGCCATAAAGATCATAAAATGAGCTTCAAAATGAAAGATAAATATTATACAGTAGATGAAAATTATTAGTGAAATTCCTACTTGAGTGACTCTTTTGGACTCTCTGCAACAGCAAAGGTATGCAATGTGGAAGAGTAATTGCTACCATGGAGGCATGCCAGGAGGCACTGACTGACCTTTCCTTTGGAGGAAACTACCAGCAGGAGAGAGGCTGAGACACAGTCTGCACCTGTGCGCCTTTGGGAGAAAAATGCCATGTAATGATTTTTCTGTTTATCACTAAAAAACTACATGGAGAGAACTTCTTCACTTAGTTTATAAATATTTTGAGAGCAGAGACAAGGATGAAAATAAGTGCACTGATTCAGTTTAAAAGGAGAACGAGCCATATGTACAAAGAAGTACACTACTGCCAAAAAGAAATTGTACCCAAATGTGGATTCACACACTGCTTTTTGTTCACAGAGACCAGCTACCAGCTACCCATATGCCTAGTGAGCTGGACCTGCCGTGGAGGGAACTGTGAAAATATAAAGAGGGTCAGCTCAAACCTGCAGAGTATACTTCTTTTGGGGAGCTATTAGAAGAAAACAGCAGCAAGGTCCATGATGAAATATACAAATGATCAAGGCGGGGGCGGGAATGATCACATTAGTCTTTCAAGTGAAAGATGAGAACAAAATATTTTCATGACAGACCATGCTAATAAAGTCCATTTGTTACATCAAATGACTTCCTTTAGTGATGTATTTCAGTCATATATATTCAATATCTCTAACATTGAATCGATCAATAAATGGTTTTATTTAAAGATAAAAATATCACAATTTTGATGTTAGAAATAAGGTTAATCAGATTTCCTAACAAGACTTTTCTATGGTGCAATCAACATTTTTAAAAGAACTATACAGAACTTGTTTTTAAAAATTCTTAACTGGGAGTTCCTGTCATGTCTCAGCAGTAACGAACAAGACTAGTATCTATGAGGACATGGGTTTGATCCCTGGCCTCACTCAGCAGGTTAAGGATATGGCATTGCCGTGAGCTGTGGTATAGGTCACAGGTGTGGCTCAAATCTGGTGTTGCTGTGGCTGTGGCTGTGGCGTAGGCTGGCGGCTACAGCTCCCATTCACCTCTTAGCCTGGGAACTTCCATATGCCATGGGTGCAGCCCTAAAAAGTCAAAGAAAATTCTTAATTAAAATCCTAGGGCAGGGATTTAAAGGGATCAAATATAGTTCCTGAAAGATTTATTTAAAATGGAAGATAGATGAGAGTTACTCTGAGAAAAGAATAAAAGGACACAAAGATATAAATCCAGAAGAGTGATATGACAGATAAGGAGGGTACAGAAAAAGTCCTACAAATATTTAACTGACATATTAAAAAGAGAAATGAGAGAGAGAATATAGTATAGGTAATATCTGACAAGATAACAACTGAAAATGTTCCAGAATTCACGAAATACATAAATATACACACTCAAAAAGCCAAAAGAATTCCAAGCAAGATACAGAAAAAGAAATTTTACCTAGACACATAATAAGAGTAGAACTGTTAATATTCAAAACGAAACAAAAATCTTAGAAACAGCCAGAGAAAGAAGATAGATTACTTCAAAACAGTCTTACAGCTGATTTCTACTTTTTAATTTTATTTATTTATTTCTTCCTTTATAGGGCTGCACTTGCAGCATAGGGAAGTTCCCAGGCGAGGGATCAAATCAGAGCTGTAGCTGTCGGCCTAAACCACAGACACAGCAATGTCAGATCCGAGCCATGTCTGCAACCTACACTGCAGCTCACGGCAACACCAGATCGTTAACCCACTGAGCAAGGCCAGGGATCAAACCTATGTCCTCAAGGATACTAGTTGGGTTCATTTCCTCTAAGCCACAATGGGAACTCCCCAAGAGCCAATTTCTAAATAGCAACTTTAAAGATCTCATTTCATCTTCTGGTTCTCAGTATACTGAGGAAATAATAATGCCAACCTAGAATTCTATGCTTAGTAAGAATACCTTTCAAAATGAAGGCAAATGATGGCTTTCCTGCTGGTGTACAGTAGGTTAGGAGTCTGACGTGAGTGGCTTTATAATATTTTATGTATCCACTTTTTAAAATTTATAATTTGTTTCTTTCTCACCACCAACCTAAATAAAAGTTCATACAGTATAATTCCAATTATAAAGCTCAACAGGCGAAACTAAACACAAGTGCCTAAGGATGCTTAAAACGTATGTTTGATGGACCATGTGAGATAGGAATCTTTCTTTTCTGTCCATCTCTAAGGACTCCAATTGCTTTCAAGGTATTCAAATTCTTTACCCAGGTGGTGGTCCAGTGGATGTTGCCATTATAAGCACTTTTAAAACTGTATTATAAAAGTTTTATATGCATTTCTGTGTATCTATATATAGCTATATAGATATATTATATTTCACATTATATGATGTTTATAAAAATCAGACCTAATGAATTTACAAAATTAAAACTAGGTTAAGTTACTATGCAGGAAAAGAATGATTCCATAAGATTAAAAACAGAAGAGTTGCCACTGTGGTGAATCAGTTTAAGGATCCAGTGTTGTCTCTGCAGCAGCTCTGGCCGCTACTGAGACATGGGTTCAATCTCTGGCCCAGCACAGTGGGTTAAAGGATCTGGCATGGCTGCAGCTGTGGCATAGATTGCAGCTGCAGGTCAGATTCGATCCCTGGCTCAGGATCCATATGCCACGGGTGCAGCCAAAAAAGAAAATAAATAGCAAACAGAATGGTACTGTCACAGGTACAAAAACAAGACCAACTCTCTAGCTGATAAAAGCCGTTTCCCAAGGAGGGACAGGTAGCAATTCAGACACTACTATACAGGTACACTGGAGCGGGAGGATAAGTACATGGATGAAGGCTGGAGGCAGACAGGTATAACCTTGTTGGACAAGGAATTTACAGATAAGGGAAGGAGGCTAAATGATGCATTTCCCAATGGAGTAGAGTTGGAGAAATCGGTAAGAATTCATATGTAGGATTCCCATCGTGGCGCAGTGGAAATGAATCCGACAAGTAACCATGAGGTTGCAGGTTCCATCCCTGGCCTCGGTCAGTGGGTTAAGGGTCTGGTGTTGCTGTGAGCTGTGGAGTAGGTCACAGACACAGCTCGGATCTGACATTGCTGTGGCTGTGGTATAGGCCGGCAGCTGCAGCTCTGACCCGACCCCTAGCCTGGGAACCTCCATATGCCGCAGGTGCAGCCATAAAAAAAGACAAAAAGAAAAAGAAAAAGAAAAAAACCTAAAAGCATATAAAATATCTGTGTATTATGTGCTGTACTTCTCTAGTTCACTGTGACAGTTGAGGCCAGGGTACTTATCAAAATCCGTGGAACACTGGTGTGTGTTGTGTTCGAACATCAGCATCCTTGGAAAGAAAGTGAAAGCTATTTTTGAAAAAATAAAAATCAGGGCAACAAGATAAAGATGGAACTCTCGCTATTAGCTTCATAATTGTTCTCTAAGTCTAAAATTTCTCTAAATAATGAAGTTCACCTAAAAAATTTTCTAAAAAAATAAGATCACCAGATCCTAACAGCTAGGAAAAACTACCCAGAACACCCAGAATACCCAGAATGCTGGCATACACAGGAGAGCCAATACACATTTGCATCAAAAGGACAGACTATTAAGTAAGTGATACTGGAACTACTGGCTGTTCATGTGGGAAAGAAAATTGGATTTGATTAGATTACTGGCTCATTCTGCATGAAAACTAACTGGACGGAAATTCCAAAAGTGTAAAAACTAATTTTTTTAATTATTAAAAGAAGGTCTTACAGTGTTGCATCATAATCCTGCCTTAGGGTGGAAATTTCTCTCTCTTAAGCAGGAGAGAAAGAAGCATTCACCAATCAGAAGACAATGATTTGTCCATAAAAAAGTTCCCAAATTCTATTTTTTAAAATGACACTATTTAAGGAAGAATAAAAGGACACAGGACTGGCCAGAGAAAATGGTGTTCCACCTAAAATGACCCAAAGGATTAATATACAAAATACAGACATATACATTCTGCAAATAAATAAGAAAATGAGGAATTCCTCCTGTGGGACAGTGGGTTAAGACTCCGACTGTAGAGGCTCAGGTCTCTGCGGAGGTACAGGTTCGATCCCTGGCCTGGGAACTTCCACACGCTGCGGATGCGGTCAAAAAAAAATTTTTTTTAATGATAAGCCAATAGAATAACAGGGAAAGGACATGAACAAACAAACCACAGAAGAATAAGTGACCACAAAACAAATGGAAATATGTTCAACGTCAGTACACTTCAGATATTATATTTTCTCATCGATATTGAAAACTGGCAAAATTTTAAATTTGATGTGCTGTACACAGATGGTTAAGCGGCTTAACCCCTGCGGAGGGCAATTTGACAACATCCATTAAGTGCGCACATCTTTTCTCTTAAAACACTACAAAAGGACCCAAATCAGGGTTTTCATTAAGAGTAGGCTGGTTCATGGGAGTTCCCGTCGTGGCTCAGTGGTTAACAAATCTAAGAACCATGAGGTTGCGGGTTCGATCCCTGGCCTTGCTCAGTGGGTTAAGGATCCGGCGTTGCCGTGAGCTGTGGTGTAGGTCGCAGACGAGGCTCGGATCCTGTGTTGCTGTGGCTCTGGCGTAGGCCAGCGGCTACAGCTCCGATTCGACCCCTAGCCTGGGAACTTCCGTATGTCATGGGTGTAGCCCTAAAGAGACCAAAAAAAAATTTTTTTAAGACATAAAACAGGAGTTCCCGTCGTGGCGCAGTGGTTAACGAATCCGACTAGGAACCATGAGGTTGAGGGTTCGGTCCCTGCCCTTGCTCAGTGGGTTAACGATCCGGCGTTGCCGTGAGCTGTGGTGTAGGTTGCAGACGCGGCTTGGATCCCGCATTGCTGTGGCTCTGGCGTAGGCCGGTGGCTACAGCTCCGATTCAACCCCTAGCCTGGGAACCTCCATATGCCGCAGGAGCCGCCCAAGAAATAGCAACAACAACAACAACAACAACAAAAAAGACAAAACACAAAAAAAAGACATAAAACAATATATTTGTGTACATATATATTTACGTACATATGCACAGAAGTGTTGAACATACAGAAAATTCCTGCAGGATACTCATCAAACTGAGAAGGAAAAGGAAACCAAGGGAAGGGAAGGGGATAGTAAGGGCATCTATCCTTTCTTATCCAGGTATCTTTGACTACGGGGACTTTTTTTGAGGGTTTTTTTGGTTTGTTTTTTATTTTTGCCATGGCGTGCAGCAGCTCGATGTGGGATCTCAGTTCCCAGACCAGGGATTGAACCCATGCTCCAGGAGTGAAAGTACCAAATCCTAACCATTAGACCACCAGGGAACTCCAGAGAATGTTTTTATGTATTACTTGTATAACTAATTGTTTGCTTTTAATGAAATAAGCAGAGAGAGGAAGAGGAAGTAGTAGAAGTTGATGCAGAAAATTTTCCCACATGAACACTGGGGCCACTGTGAGTTGGTGCCTTTTCCTGCTGCATGAGATCAGTCCTTCAGTGAAGCTAACTCTGTTCCCCTGGAGATGCCAAGACAGAACAATAGCAAGAGATCACTAGGCAACGCTGCTGAGAGTAAAAATGACCCTTGACTGGTCAACTGCATCTGACAGACTGGAAACTACAATGGAACCATTGCCATCCGACGGGCCCACTGTACTTCGGGGCTCCCTGAAATGCAGCAACTTTTATAACTCATGTCTCCTCTGCCTGACTCAAACCCTCCTGGGACACAGTGATCAAAAATATTGCACAATGTACAATGCTGCAACTACTATGGAAAAAAATATAGAGGTTCCTCAGAAAACTAAATATAGAACTACCATATGATCCAGCAGTCCCACTCCTGGGCATCCATCCAGACAAAACTTTCATTCAAAAAGACTCATGCGCCCCTGTGTTCACAGCAGCACTATTCACAATAGCCAAGACATGGAAATAACCTAAATATCCATCGACAGCAGAACAGATAAAGAAGATGTGGTACGTACATACAACGGAATACTACTCAGCCATAAAAAAGAATGAAATAATGCCATTTGCAGCAACATGGATGCAACTAAAGATTCTCTTACTAAGTGAAGTAAAACAGTGAAAGAGAAAGAGAAACATCATATGATATCACCTATATATGGAATCTTTAAAAAAAAAAAAAAAAGGAAACAGACTCACAGACTTTGAAAAACTTATGGTTACCAAAGCAGACAGGTGGATGGGGGAAGGGATGGACTGGGGGTTTGGCTTTGGCATATGCACACTATGGTCTATGGAATGACTGGCCAAGAGGGACCTGCTGTAAAGCACAGAGAACTCTACCCAATAGTCTACGGTAATCTACGTGGGAAAAAAATCAGAGAGAACAGATACGTGTATATGTATGACTGGGTCACTTTGCTGTGGCAGAAATTGTCACAACCTTATAATTAACTATACTTCAATAAAACATAAAAATGTTTTAAGACTATTTCTCACAGGTAGAACTCCTGCTGTGGCACAGTGGGTTAAGGATCCATTGTGGCCACAGCTGTAGCGTAGGTCACAGCTGAGACTCAGATTCGATCCCTGGCCTGAGAACTTCCTTATCCTGTGGGTGCCACGGAAAAAGGGAAAGAAAAAAATATATGTGTGTGTGTGTGTGTGTGTATATATATATCCATATATACAGATAGATATATCCATATATATATATATATCAATATTATATATAGATATATCCATATATATCTATCTATCTATATACATATATCACTCAGGCATTTTAGATTTGTACGAAGTGGGCCAGCTACATGTGGAAAAGTTTCTTTTCAATTCTAAATAGCCTATGCTCTTTTTCATGTCTGACACCTAAACTGCCTTATAAACTATAAATATTCCATTTTAATCATTCCCCACATTGGATGTAATCAATAATATTTTGCATTCAATTAAACTAAAGCATTTTTTTTGGTGAACAGCAAGGCATAAAACTTCTTCATTACAGAACTGTAGTAAATTTATGGTTCAAATAAATTTTATCTATAATTTCCCAAACCACCATGGAAAGTTAAATCATTCATTTTATATAGTCGAACACAATGTAGGACTATATAAAAACTGAAAAGAAAAAAATGTTTCCAAAGGAGCCCACTTCCAAGTTAATGTCTTGAGAAGAAGAAAAAAAAAAAAGTTTTGCTGTTTTGTTTGTTTTTTTTTGTAATTTAAAAATCCACATCGCTTCCTAAGAAAAACTAATCCTCAGTGTAAATCACAGTAGAAAAACATCCCTCTTGGAGTTCCCATCGTGGCTCAGCAGAAATGAATCTGACTAGTATCCATGAGGATGCAGGTTCAATTCCTGGGCTCGGTCAGGAGGTTAAGGATCTGGCATTACCATGAACTGTAGAGTAGGTCGCAGACATGGCTCGGATCTGGCATTGCTGTGGCTGTGGAGTAGGCCAGTGGCTACAGCTCTGATTGGATCCCTAGCCTGGGAACCTCCATATGCGGTGGGTGCACCCCCAAAAGAATAAATGAATGAATGAATGAATAAGATTACTCTCATTTAAAAAAGAAAAAGAAAGAAAAACATCCCTCTTAATGGATAAAGATAAGACAAAACTTGCCAAAGTGTGTGTATGGTTCTGCTTGAAACAGAAAAGAACATTCCAGGCGGAGAGAGCCAAGGAGAAGGCCACCGCACCTGTACCTAACACAATAGCTGTGATTCCGAGGTTTTAATATCATGGTGCCAGTAACCATGCAGTATGAGACAGCCACCTCAGCTGGCAGAAGGGTATTAGGTTCTGTTTTCACACTTTTGGGGAGGGGCCAGAAATTTCTGTCTTTTGTTGTTGTTGTTGTTGTTGTTGCTATTTCTTGGGCCGCTCCCGCGGCATATGGAGGTTCCCAGGCTAGGGGTTGAATCGGAGCCGTAGCCACCGGCCTACGCCAGAGCCACAGCAACGCGGGATCCGAGCCGCGTCTGCAACCTACACCACAGCTCACGGCAACGCCGGATCGTTAACCCACTGAGCAAGGGCAGGGACCGAACCCGCAACCTCATGGTTCCTAGTCGGATTCGTTAACCACTGCGCCACGACGGGATCTCCCCCAGAAATTTTTTTTAAAAGTGCTGATTCTGGGAGTTCCCGCTGTGGCTCAGTGGGTTAAGAACCTGACTAGCTTCCACAAGGATGTGGGTTTGATCCCCGGCCTCATTCGATGGGTTAAGGATCTGGTGTTGCTGTGGCTGCGGCATAGGCCTGCAGCTGCAGCTCCCAATTCAACCCCTAGCCCGGGAACCTCCATATGCTGTGGGTACAGCCCAGAGAGAGAGAGAGAGAGAGAGAGAGGAAACAAACAAATGAACAAAGAAACAAAAAAAGATACAAAGAAAGAGCGCAGGTGGGCTGATTCTTGGGATCCCCAGAAAAGGGCTTCAAAGAGGTGCCCACCCACATCCCCAGTGCTACGGAAACTCACCAAGAACAAAGTCTGGAGTTAGAGCCAGAGCGGGGGGCTGCCAGATGCAAGGCACTGGGGAGGGCAGTCATGAGCCCCTAACATCTCATGCCCCAAAACATCCTTACGATCACCTCCTTGGCAGGCTGGCAGGGCGGAGCCAGCTCTGACTCCGTGGGGAGGACCTCAGAACAGAGGCCAGCAGATTATCCCCAGGGTCTCAGGAGCACTGCCACCTTCCACTGTGTAACGGGATCTCTTGCGCTGACATTAGGGTGACAGGTATTAGGATTATCTGCCATCCTCCCTCAGTTACACCCCTCTCCCATCCCTCAGTAGATAATCAAGAGTTGACCCTCATTCACAGAACAGCTAAGACCCTTCTCTCCCACCACTGTGTGGTAGGGACGTGGTCACATGTGGGCTCATAGAAGCACAAAGAAAGTGGTTCATGGTGCCAGGTCATTTCTGTTTTGGCCAAGGTGCCACTAAAACATTCAGTGGAGAGAATGATTGGTCTCAGACTCCATGGGCCCAGACCCAAGGTAACGAATGAAAATTTTGGAGTTCCCTTCATGGCTCAGTGGTTAACGAATCCGACTAGGAACCATGAGGTTGCGGGTTCGATCCCTGCCCTTGCTCAGTGGGTTAAGGATCCAGCGTTGCCATGAGCTGTGGCATAGGTCGCAGACAAGGCTCGGATCCTGTGTGGCTGTGGCTCTGGTGTAGGCCAGCGGCTACAGCTCGGATTCGACCCCTAGCCTGGGAACCTCCATATGCCACAGGAGCGGCCCAAGAAAATGGCAAAAAAAAAAAAACAACGTAAAGTGTCCCTGCTAAGATTGTTTTATTTTTGCAACTCCTACCTTTAAATGTCCTCTCAGTGCTGTTTCCTTGTGCTCTCTGAGAAACAACTTGAATCTATTTTGTTTGCATCTTTTGTTACACATAAGGCGGCTGTGCTTTATGCTCTTTGCAACTGTTTTAATTATGGAAACCATGTCCCATTTACAAGCTTAAATTTTCCTTAAGAAACATCTTCCCTGTTTGTATAAAAACAGAGACTTTAACAGCTTGGCCTCTGGAGTAACTGAGCATTGTCCCCTTGAGAACATAAATAGAACGACAAGTTAAAGGGACTGGTTCCTTCGTCTGGGTAAGGGAAACAACCGCAATAAAGCTTCATGATTGTATCTCCAAAAAATAAAATAATTTTTAAAAAGAGGTGCTGATCACCCCCATTTCCACCTCCTGAATCAGGTCAGGAGGGGAACTTCACACATACATACAAACCTGCATTTCTTCCCCCTTCCTTGGAAATCCTGACTCTAAGTATCACTAAATCTTACAACTGATCACAAAGTGAAGTATGTTTAATTGAGTCCTTTAATGACATTTATCGACTTCAGAATAGTTTTTAACCTCTGGACAGGAAGAAAGAGAATGGAAAAATGGAAGAAAAAAATGGGGAAAAAAATGACAGGTAAAAAATATATATGTATATATATATATATGCATAGCTATTATTAAACCAGAGCAAAGGGTAATATGAGTATCATATGAGTATTATGGTATTTTCCACATTTTTCTGTATCTTTAAAAATTACTTAATTTTTTAAAAGGAAATGTGGGAGCTTCCATTGTGACTCAGCGGGTTAAGAACCCAACTGGTATTCACAAGGATTCGGGTTCAATCCCTGGCCTTGCTCAGTGGGTTAAAGATCTGGTGTTGCCATGAGCTGTGGTGTAGGTCGCAGATGCTCCTTGGATCCTGTGTTGCTGTGGCTGTGGCATCGCAGGCGGGGGCTGCAGTTCCGAATCAACCCCTGGCCTGGGAACCTCCATATGTGTGGGTGCGACCATTAAAAAAACAAGAATAAAAATTAAAATTAAAGAAATGTAAATGTATGGCATTATTCCAAAATGCAATACGGCACAGGAGCATCAGTAAAGCCATCGCTACCTAGAGGCAGCAGCGTCAGCCAATCAATGCCCTCCAGTAACTTTGATCTTGGAAGGCTGATGGGATGCCCCTTGTGTTGGTTACAAAAAGCAAGCACGACCTATCTGCACCTGCCAACAGCCATGCGGTCTTGTACTGTGAACAAGACATGTTAAAGTAAGGACAGGGTCACAAACCTGGGTCGCTCCCCGAGCCTGTGGACAAGGCTGGCATGATGCAGGCACGGGCTGGGACTCGGTGCTGCAAACACTATCCACTCACAACGCGGCCTGGGTTCCAACGGGAGGGCCTGCAGCCACGCCGTCCACCAAGATTTATGCACCGTGCAGGCAGTTCCTGCAAAGAAAAGGAACAGTTTAAACATAGCAAGAGGGGAGATTCCTAAATGGCAACATTCTGTAACTAACTCAAAATTCGGATTCCAACACATTATTTAGAGAAGTCAGAATCTTCCCAATTTCTTCTACAGACAACATTCAAATAGGAAGTGAGAGAGGTTTTGATTCTGACATGAGATTTCTAATTAAAAATGCAAAAGTCCTTCGTGCGTGTGTCAAGGTTTCCTTAAAGATTTTTACAGCTGGTTAGAGAACCCGTGACTGCAGAGATGGAGAACTTTAGGATGCTTTTGTAAGCCAGTGTCCTTCTGAAATTCCTCCCTTCCGTGAGAATTCTAAACTACATCCCTAAATGCAGAACAGAGACCCTAAATTGTCAACGTATAACCAACTGCAATTTTTTTAAGTAGCTCATCCCAAAGTTTGACAACGGCAAAGTTCTCTAACTGCAAACGCCAACAACCTTGAAAGAACATGACAATTAAAGATACTATTATAGATTTACAGAACAACTGATACTTTAAACTAAACCTACCCAGCCAAGCTCATATGGAAATTTTTTCAGTAAAAACTAAGTTTTGCCGTATCTTGGAAAAGGGCAGTTTTTTAAATAATTATTTCAACTAATGTTTACCCCCAAATAAGCATCGAAGGCATTAGAGAATAGTAACTAAAAGCAAAGGTTCTAGCATTTGGCTTAATCTCTAATTCTGCTGGCTCTGCGATCTTGAACAAGTTATTTCATCTTATTAAACCTTAATTTCCTTACATGCAAATAGAGAAATAGCAATTTAGAACTGTTTTTGTAAGGATACAAAACAGCATCCTTCAAATTGAATGCTGGCTATTAGGACTGGGCTTTTTTTTTTTTTTTTTTAATTCAGGTAATGAGATTATAAACTGAAAACATAAAAGTAGCAAGATTAAAATTTACATTGGCCTGACACCTAGGAGGCCATGTGGTTTAAATTTGGACCACTGCTGCCTAATAACGGGAAAAACACGGCATTTACATTTTTCAGAAATCAGAAGAGCCACACAATGTGCTTAAATTCTCTTTTTAATGCATTTTCCCCAGTTCTCTATAAAGCAAGCTCAGTAATTTAAAAGCTTATTTTAACACATATTAACAAGAAAAACAGATACTGTAAACACTTGAAAAACTGGCTCTCTTCGATTCTTAAAGCCTTTAAATTGCTGATTAACATTACAGAATAAGGAAAATGAGCTTGCAAAATTCCACATGAAAATGCCCAAACTATAAAAGTCTATTAAAGCCTTCTAAATTAGCTTTCCAACCATCAAAGTAAACGTTAGTATAAAAATATTCACCAAACAGACCATCTTGGACCATATTATCCCATGCAACTTCTTGAATTTTTTTTTACATTACAAAGGCTGACTTAGTTAAAACATGCATACGGATGGATTCATACAGAGAAACCTCTCTGTGTTAAAGAAAACTATAAGGGCAGTCATTTTAAATGCCAAGGAAAAGTATAAACCACCAAGCTAAAAATAAGACAGAAAAAGGCAAAGCAAGGTTTTATCAATGCCTGTCTCTGAAGCTGTTTTACCTAATAATTTTAAAAGGCAACTCTGCTTTGTTTTCATAAATTATTCCAACAAGCAGGATTAAGATTCAGCTTCACAAAATGTTCTTCAATTCAAACACGAAGTAAAAACAGACCTTAATTTTAAAAATGCATTCAATTAGCAAACTCTTATTTTGCTGCTGAGAAGAAAGGGGGAAACGGTTATAATTTGTGAAGTGTACACACACATATTTCTGGCAATAGGACCTAATGTATGTATGCAGGTAGGTATTTATTATAGAGTGTGTATATATGTATGTAATTTAAGCTCGTTATGCCATAAATCATAATTTGTATGATACAGATTGCCTAACTACAGGAATACAATCTATATCATACAACTGTCTTCAAACCTTACAATGCTAAACTTACAATGCCTTGATTTCATAAACCACATACACCATATAAGCCAATTTATGCCTGTAACAAACACCCTAAAAATACTAAAGCGACCTTAACACTCCACATCAAAACATCCTTCTGAGTTAATGCTGCAGCTTTCCATACATGGCATATATACACAAAAGACCTTAACACAGCATCCCTCCTCTTTTATTTCATAATACATTCAAGGTTACATGTTCCCAACGTTGTATTATTTAAAAAATATATGCTACACAGTAATTCTCTTCTCAGAACATCTAGAAGTATATTAACAGAAAAAATAAGAGGTTTGATAAAATCCCAATCAGGAACATGCTCAATATTCTGTGGAACGAAGCAGAGTTGCTGGGTTTAACTTTCAAACTGAGCTAAATTTCTGCCATAATCATGTTATTTTCTTTGGCTAAATTTATCGAAAACGCTTTGGAATTTGTCAGAACCCAGCCATGATTATTACTGACTGTTGTATGGAATCGATTTACTACAACACAAAAATACCAGCTGTTACAGTATGTCCTGAGAGGGATTACCGAATATTCTTAAATTGAAGTTCAATCCATCTTTCCATAAAAAGGAGAGCAACCCGAACGCCAGGAACATAACTGCGGTATCAAGTGCACCTGAAGCATTTACAACACCCAATAGAACTATTACGACCCTCCTTTAAAAGGGCTTATTTTTGAAATTTCATTATTCCAGTTGTACCTTGCTTCTATATATCACACTGTATCAGGTTCTTCTGGCTTCCATCATGTGGAAACAGTGAAATATGCGAAGGTCTTGAGTGCTCAATGTCTACCCGCCCCGGGTAACCCTAAGGGCTCCTGGGGCACTTATGACATCTAGTGGCCAACCGTGGAAGTGCACGTGTCTGTGGCAAAGTTTGAGGTTTCTGCAAAGCAAAAATTGTCCTAACTGCACCCAGTGAAATAGTCACCTGCAAAAACTTTTACTCGCGTGCTCACTCCAAAACACACTCCACTTGTGTGACTCCTCTACTCTCAATACTTTGCTACGACACTACTTGACTTCTGGCAGCAGATGTGGTTTTCCACAGATCAAGCAATTCTGCGACACCCACTGGGTGTCCTAATTTTACCCAGTTCTGACACTGTCTACCTGGAGATGGCATCAGATCAGTCCAACAAGACAGCTCCCCTTCTGAGGTCAACCGCAAATCCATGTTGTCACCTGTGCTTCTGATGGCAGGACTGTAAATAGAGGTTCCACAACCCCCTGGGGTTTGATGAACTTGACAGAGCAGCTCAAGAGAATATTTACGGATTAGATGCCTGGTTAATTATAAAAGGACATAACGAGGAACAGCCAGATAGAAGATCAATAGATAGGTAGAAGACAGATCGGAGTTCCCGTCGTGGCGCAGTGGTTAACGAATCCGACTAAGAACCATGAGGTTGCGGGTTCGAGCCCTGGCCTTGCTCAGTGGGTTAAGGATCCGGCGTTGCCGTGAGCTGGGGTGTAGGTCGCAGACACGTTGCTGTGGCTCTCGTGTAGGCCGGTGGCTACAGATCCAATTCGACCCCTAGCCTGGGAACCTCCATATGCCGTGGGAGCGGCCCAAGAAATGGCAAAAAGACAAAAAAAAAAAAAGATAGATCGATCAATTGATCAATAGAGAGAAAGAAAGAAGATAGGGCAAGGTACCTGGGAAGGGAGGCAGAGTGGCCACACCCTCTTCAGGTATAATACCCACCCCAAATCTCCACGTGTTCACCGACCAGGAAGCTCTCTAGACCCTATGCTTTTGGGCTTTGTGGAAGCTTCATTACACAGGCATGACTG
The DNA here is from genome assembly GCF_016906955.1 of Phacochoerus africanus. Taxonomy (NCBI): domain Eukaryota; kingdom Metazoa; phylum Chordata; class Mammalia; order Artiodactyla; family Suidae; genus Phacochoerus; species Phacochoerus africanus. Next base: position 45,114,580 of record NC_062555.1, read on the forward strand.
ATAAATCACTGGCCTCTTGGTGGCTGAACTCAATCTCCAGTCCCTTTCCCCTCCCAGAAGGTCAGGGTGGGACTTAAAGTTCAACCCTCCCATCCAGGTTGGTTACCCTGGCAACCAGCCCATCCTTGAGGGCTTTCCCAAAGTCACCTCGTTTAAGGTAAACAACAGGAGGGTTGAAGGTTTAAAAAAAAGAGAGAGAGAGAGAAAGAAGTATTGAACCTAATTTTCCAAACACATGGCCTGGCTACTTGAAGAAATTTTTAAGAATATGAACTTGGAGTTCCCATCGTGGCTCAGTGGTTAACGAATCCAACTAGGAACCCTGAGGTTGCGGGTTCGATCCCTGGCCTTGCTCAGTGGGTTAAGGATCCGGCATTGCTGTGAGCTGTGATGTAGGTTGCAGACTCGGCTGGGATCCTGCGTTGCTGTGGCTGTGGTGTAGGTCGGCGGCTACAGCTCTGATTAGACCCCTAGCCTGGGAACCTCCATATGCCAAAGGAGCAGCCCTAGCAAAGACAAAAAGACAAAAAAAAAAAAAAAAGAATATGAACTTTTAATTATCTGTCACCATAAAAAACTAATAATCATATTAACAGCTCATCATTTCCAGAGACAATAGCTGTGCTCAATAATCCAATTGTTGATTAATTCATGAGTTAACAAATACTCCCAAGTTACACTTTCATAGATCAGTAAACTTTTTTTTACAAATTTAATGTGCTAAATTATTTTTTTAAAAAAAGCTCTATCTGAAAGATGCGTGAGTTGTATTAGCCAATGCAAGGAGCAAACTGACATCCATTACCATGATTTAAACCTTCATAAATTATAACTTAGAAAAATAAAGGAAGCAATGCAGGTAGGTGGCATTACTCGGCTCATAGAAATAATGGCATTTAAACCTTTTACACCATCAGTTCTCAGTGTGGTCTGCAGACCCCAGTGGTCTCCCAGATCCCTTCAGAGGCATTCATGAACTCAAATTATTTTCATAAAAACATTGAGACGTTTTTTGCCTTTTGCGCTCTGTGGATTTTGTACCAATGATAAAAAGCACTGGTAGACAAAGCTACTGGTACCTTAGCATAAATCAAGATAACAGTACTAAGCAGAAACTATCTGGCCTAGTTAGTATTCTTCACTGCTAAGCACTCATTTAAAAAAAAAAAAAAAAAAAGCAGCAGCAGCAGCAGGAGCTCCCATCATGATGCAGCAGAAACGAATCCCACCAGGAACCTTGAGGTTGTGGGTTCGATTCCTGGCCTCACTCAGTGGGTTAAGGATCCAGCGTTGCCGTGAGCTGTGGTGTAGGTCACAGATGTGGCTTAGATCCTGCGTTGCTGTGGCTGTGGTGTAGGCCAGCAGCTATAGCTCTGATTTGACCCCTAGCCTGGGAACCTCCATATGCCTTGGGTGGGGCCCCAAAGACAAACAAAAACCATTTTTCATTGAAATATAGTTGGTGTGCAATATTATATTGTTTCTGGCGTACGCCATAGTGATTTGATATTCTTAAAGATAATACTCTGTATAAAGTTTTTTGTTTTTTTGTTTTTGTCTTTTTAGGGCCGCACTCATGGCATATAGAGGTTCCCAGGCTAGGGGATGAGTCGGAGCTGTTGCTGCGAGCCTACAGCACAGCCACAGCGACACCACGGGATCTGAGCCGTGTCTGTGACCTACACCACAGCTCACAGCAACGCCAGATCCTTAACCCACTGAGTGAGGCCAGGAATCGAACCCACAACCTTGTGGTTCCTAGCCAGATTCGTTTCCGCTGCACCCCAACAGGAATGCCAATGCTCTGTATAAAGTTACTATAAAATGTCAGTCATATTCTGTCTTGCACAACAGACCTCTGTAGCTTATTTCATCCCTAGTAGTTGGTACCTCTTACCCCCCTCCCCTGTCTTGCCCTCTCCCCTTCCCTCTCTCCTCTGGTAACCACTAGTGTGTTCTCTGCATCTGTGATTCTGTTTCTCTCTTCTTATATTCACTCATTTGTTTTATTTTTTAGATTCCACATGAAGTGTATTTGTCCTTCTTGGCCTGACTTATTTCACTAAGCATAATACCCACCAGGTCCACTTGCATGGTTGCAAATGGCAAATTTTCATTCTTTTTTTTAACGGCTGAGTAATGTTTTATTTTATACAGATATACCACATCAGCAGGTGAATGATTATTCACCTGCTGATGGACCCTGGGCTTGCTCCCATGTCTTGGCTACTGTAAATAATGCTGCAATAAAGACAGCGTGGCATCTATCTTTTTGAAGGAGCACTTTTCGTTTTTTTCAGGTAAATACCCAGAAGTAATGGTAGTTCCATTTGTAACTGTTGGATGAACCTCCGTACTGTTTTCCACAGGGGCTGCACCAGTTTACATCCCCACCAACAGGTGCGCTCGGCTTCCCTTTTCTCCACATTCTCACCAACACGTATTTTCATGTCTTCGTGGACAAAGCCCTTCTGACGGGTGGGAGGTGACAGCTCGCCATGGCTTCAATTCGCATGCCTCTGATGATTAGTAACGCTGAGCGTCCTTACATGTGCCTGTTGGCCATCGGCGCATCATCTTTGGAAGAATGCCCATGCGGGTCCTCTGCCCACTTTTTTAAGCTGGTCGTTCTAAAAGCTCCACACACGACCCACCCTCCCGCAATGTCTCTTTGGGGTTGCTCCTCACACCCTGATACGCGAAGTGTTTCATTTGTCTCGCCTACTGTCTTTCCTACTAGAACACAAGCTACAGGTGTCAGGGCTCCCCGTCTGAATTCCTAGTGTCTTAGAAGGATGCTTGCTGTATATAACAAAAGGTGGCTTTCTAGTATCTGGCGAATGAATGAAAGAATGAGTCAGCAAGGGACCCCGCTACCAGTTCTGTTCTGATGATGTTATACATTATGGGGAGTTCCCATTATGGCTCAGCAGTAAGGGACCCAATTAGTACCTGTGAGGATGCGGGTTCAATCCCTGGCCTCATTCAGTGGATTAAGGATCTGGCATGGCTGTAGGTGTGGTGTAGGCCTGCAGCTGCAGCTCTGATTTTACCCCTAGGCTGGGAGCTTCCATATGCCTTGGTATGGCCCTAAAAGGCAAAAATAAGGGATTCCCGTCATGGCTCAGTGGTTAACGAATCTGACTAGGAACCATGAGGTTGCAGGTTTGATCCCTGGCCTTGCTCAGTGGGTTAAGGATCCGGCATTGCCATGAGCTGTGGTGCAGGTTGCAGACACAGCTCAGACCCTGCGTTGTCATGGCTGTGGTGTAGGCTGGCAGCTACAGCTCTGATTAGACCCCTAGCCTGGGAACCTCCATATGCCATGGGTGCGGCCCTGGAAAAAGACAAAAAGACAAAAAAAAAAAGATAGTATGTGCCTCTGCTCACCCCTTTCCTGGTTCTCCTGCCCAAAGGAGGAAGAGCTGCTAATCTCAATGATCAGGATGGAAATACTTAATCAGAGTAGGAAAGGCCTTAGCAATCAAAGATATTAAAAGGTCAGCATCTGTGGCCAGTGCCCTCCACCCCTTCCAGCCTCCTGCTCTCCCCACCATCCGCATCCTTGTGGAAGGAGGCTGGTCAGCTCCCCCGGGATCACCTTTCTCTCCTCCCAAGAAGAAGACTGGCCTCAGCCAGGAACACTGTCCCCTGCAACCACTGAGCCCACCTGAAATTTTTTTCTGATTTAAAAAAAAAAAAAGTTTCCTTTGTGGCACAGTGGAAATGAATCCGATTAGTATCCATGAGGACACAGGTTTGATTCCAGGTCTCGCTCAGTGGGTTAAAGGATCTGGCGACTGGCATTACTGTGAGCTGTGGTGTAGGTTGCAGATGTGGTTCAGATCCTGAGTTGCTGTGGCAGTGGTGTAGGCCAGCAGCTGTAGCTCTGATTTGACCATAAGCCTGAGAACTTCCAATATGCCATGGGTGCAGCCCTAAAAGGAAAAAAAAAAAAAAAAAACAAGAAACAACTTAGTAGATCCCGCTGTGGCATAGTGGGTTAAGAATCTGACTGCAGCAGCTCAGGTTGCTGTGGAAGTGCAGGTTTGATCACAGCTATGGCTCGAATTCAATCCCTGGCCCAGAAACTTCCATGTGCCAAAGCTGTGGCCATTAAAAAAGAAAAAAGAGGAAAAAAAAAAAAAAACCTTAGAAAACTTTTAAGTTTGTAACTAAAATTTAATTGCATTCACCACATAGTAATCTCACAAAGTTTCAAAACGAGAGGTGGTGGGCAGAAGATCTAAACAGACAATTCTCCAAAGAAGACATACAGATGGCCAAAAAATACATAAAAAGATGTTCAACATCACTCAATCAAAACCACTAGGAGGTACCACCTTACACCAGCCAGAATGGCCATCATCAAAAAGTCTACAAACAATAAGTGCTGGAGCGGGTGTGGAGAAAAAAGAACCCTACTACACTGTTGGTGAGATTGTAAATTGGTGCAACCACTGTGGAAAACAGTATGGAGATTCCTCAGAAAACTCAAAATAGAACTACCATTTGATCCAGCAGTCCCACTCCTGGGCATCTATCCAGAGAAAACCATGACTCGCAAAGACACATGTACTCCGATGTTCATTGCAGCACTATTTTCAATAGCCAAGACGTGAAAACAATCTAAATGTCCATCCACAGGTGAGTGGATCAAGAAGATGTGGTACATATACACAGTGGAATATTACTCAGCCATTAAAAGGAACAAAATACCAGCATTTTTAGCAACATGGATGGCCCTAGAAATCATCATGCTAAGTGAAGTCAGTCAGACAATGAGACACCAACATCAAATGCTTTCACTGACACATGGAATCTGAAAAAAGGACAGAATGAACTTCTTTGCAAAACAGGCACTGACTCACAGACTTTGAAAATCTTATGGTTTCCAAAGGAGAGAGTTTGGGGGGTAGGGGGATGCACTGGGGTTGTGGGATGGATATCCTATAAAACTGGATTGTGATAATCATTGTACAACTATAAATATAATAAATTCATTGAATATTAAAAAAAATTAAAAAGAAAAACGAGAGGTGGAAAACACCAGAGAGCCACAAATTAAGAATAGTAAATCAAGCTTCTGAGCCATTATTGCCTCTTTTTTTTTTTAAATATTAGCTTTTTTATTTTTTTATTTTTTATTTTGCTTTTTAGGGCCACACCTGCAGCGTATGTAAGTTCTCAGGCTAGGGGTCAAATCGGAGCTGTAGCTGCTGGCCTACCCACAGACACAGCAATTCGGGACCTGAGCCACATCGGCAACCTACACCACAGCTCAGAGCAAAGCCAGATCCTTAACCCACTGAGCGAGGCCAGGGATTGAACCTGCATCCTTATGGATACTATCTGTGTTTGTTAACCACTGAGCCACGACAGGAACTTCTCTGTTGTCTCTTGCTGGATGGAACAGAACCTATTATCCTTACCCTCAAATCCTCAACTTTGCAGCTTTTATCTCCCTCCTCGAACATCTCTCCCCTGATGTCTTTATTTTGGAGCCATGCTTGCTGATGTACTTAAGGACACGGAGTAATAACACCTGCAACTTACTCTGACATCCCTCAGGAGAGAGGGAGGGAGAGGAGGCAACTGGCAAAATGCAAACCAGCTGTTGGATCTAAGGTGGACGTGATGGGTATTCACCTGTATTCTTCATTCCACTTTTCTGCGTGTCTGAAGTCTTGTGACAAACGTTTTGACAAACCGTGGAATCCAGCTTCCCAGAGCTCAGGATCTCTGAGACCTACTCAGCCACTCAGCATACGCTCTGTCCCCACCTCCAATGCTCATGGCCGTGGCTGCCAGCATCGTCTTTCTAAGATACTGAAACGATCGAGTTACTGCTCTGAATATAACTCTCTGATGACTCAGAGGCAAGTTCATGGTAAAGTTTAAATTCCTTAAAAGTGACACATGCCCTCTGTCCTCACCAGTTGCTCCCAGTGCAAAAATCCTATGGACACCTTCTCTCCAAATATTCTATAGAACGACCTGTATTATTTCCTGCCGTTGTGGACCAGCTCACTTCAGATCCTCTGCCTGCTTCAAATATGAGTTTAGGCTCATATCCATTATCACACAGCTGAGTGATGACCAGAGTAAACAAAAGGGCCACCATGTGAGGGACAAGAAAGTCTAATATGTACAAATATAATCTCTTATTCAAAACTGTATTATTGCTATTCAGCAATTCCTTTCCAAAGCAGCAGAGGGTGCCATATTTTCATTTTTTTAAAAAGGAAAATTTAAGACATTAACAAAAGCAACCTTTACAACTTCAGCTTTGCTGCAATCTTTAAAAATTATTTCTAATACAATAGAAATTTGAAGATAAAAATAAACATCCAGGGAGTTCCCGTCATGGTGCAGTGGTTAACGAATCCGACTAGGAACCATGAGGGTGCGGGTTTGATCCCTGGCCGTGCTCAGTGGGTTAAGGAGCCAGCGTTGCCTTGAGCTGTGGTGTAGATTGCAGACATGGCTCGGATCCTGAGTTGCTGTGGCTGTGGTGTAGGCCGGCGGCTACAGCTCCAATTAGACCCCTAGCCTGGGAACCTCCATATGCCGCAGGAGTGGCCCTAGAAAAGGCAAAAAGACAAAAAAAAATAATAATAATAAAAAAAATAAAAAAATAAACATCCAATATTAAATTGAACAAATGTCCTTTTTTCCAATTTAAGAAAGAAATCACATGATAGTACCCCAAAATTCTCAATGTGTCTATATCCTCTGAACCAATGACTTAATTTGTTAGTAGGAATTTACCCAAAGAAATAAAAGGAATTTCCTGGTGGCTCAGCGGGTTAAGGATCCAGTGTTGTCACTGCTACGGTGCTGGTTCAGTCCCTGGCCTGGGAACGTGCACATGCTCTAGGTGCAGGAAGGAAGGGAGGGAGGGAAAGAGAGAGAGAGAGGAAGGAAGGAAGGAAGGAAGGAAGGAAGGAAGGAAGGAAGGAAGGAAGGAAGGAAGGAAGGAAGGAAGGAAGGAAAAGGGAAAGGAAAGGAAGAAAAAGAAAGAAGAACCTACTTAAGTCACATATTAGAAAGTGAATCATCTGCTGATAGTAAAAGCTTCCATTGGTGACACACCTGTCTGGCAGAAATTCCCGCTAACCTAACAGCTGCAACTTTATTCTGTGCTTCCTAAAAAGAGCCTCCTCCTATTTGCATTTCTTTAAAGATTAGAATGATGTCTGATTTTTGGCAAAAGATAAGCTGACAAAGGGAGAATATACTGAAATACCCAGTGGACCGCCAGCCAAAATGCACAGGAAGTTTAAGAGTTTTCAAGGTTGCTGGCAAAGCTCATAGGGCTGGTCGGATAAATATAAAAGACACTTACACAAAAGACAAAGACGTTCAGTTCTCTGCAGCCTAAGAGATTGGGCCCGACTCAAGGACTGGATTAATCAGAAAGAAAAAAAAATAATAAACCCCTGCTACCACTTTCCCAACATCAAGGAAACTTGTTACTATCATCCTGTAGAAACAAAGTTTGCTAATATTTTTCCTTACCTATGTAGGTCTGTATTAAGATTTATAATGAGGCGTTCCCCTTGTGGCTCAGTGGGTTAAAAACCTGGCATAGTGCCTGATGTGGGTTTGATTCCTGGCTCTGCTCAGTGGGTTAAGGATCCAGTGTTGCCAAAAGCTGTGGTGTAGGTTACAGATGTGGCTCAGACCCAGTTTTGCTGTGGCTGTGGTGTAGGCCAGCAGCTGCAGCTACAATTCAACCCCTAGCCTGTCTGGGAACTTCCACATGCTGCAGGTGCAGCAGTAAAGAGAAAAAAAAAAAAATTATCTACAAAGAAAGGCCATTCTTCCTGAATTTTTGGAACAGTTACACAATGTTAACAACCTGTGCTCACTTGACTGCTTAAGACATCATTTCCCAATTACTAAAAACAGATACTTTTGCTATGTCCACACTTATGGGGATTGGCTCCAGTTGCACCATAATCTCTTCTGATTAAGAAAAATGTGACAGTGTCTTGGAAAGATTCTTTTTATTCTCCTAAACCACTGGAGAACATCTCTAAAGCAAGACATGGAGGTTCCAGGCTAGGGCTCAAATCAGAGCTGTAGCCTACACCACAGCCACAGCAACACAGGAACCAAGCCACATCTGTGACCTACACCACAGCTCACAGCAATACCGGATCCTTAACCCACTGAGCGGGGCCGGGGATCGAACAGGCATCCTCAAGGATGCTAGTCAGATTCATTACCGCTGAGCCTCGATGGGACCCCATGCTTTCTAGCAGAAAGAGCACAGCTACACAAATTCTAAAAATCTTGCTAATCATGTCTGTGGTTCAAGGGCTGTGCTTCTTTGCCTAATCCCTGCAGAGTAAATTGCTATAGAAAGGAAAGAGGGAAGCAACAGGCCCAATAAAATAAAAGGTTACCGGAGCTCCTGCTTTGGCGGGAATGGGATCGGCAGTGTCTGGGAAGCACTGGGATGTGGGTTCAATCCCTGGTCGGGCACAGTGTGTTAAAGATCCAGTGTTGCCGCAGCTGTACTTAGGTCACAACTGCAGCTTGGATCTCATCCCTGGCCCAGGAGCACCATATGCTGCAGGGCAGCCCAAAATTAAAAACTAAAATAAAATAAAATAAATAAAAGGTTACCATTTGAAAAGCAATGCCATGGCTGTAACAGATGTCTCAGGGAAGGAGAGATGACCTAAAACCACTGGGCATCCGCTCTCAAGTACTAATTCTGCAAGGCTGCAGCTGAATACAACTAATAAATCAGTACTGAGTTAGCCAGAGTTAATATCCAATCTTATCTTTTTAAATATCAAGGATTCCTAGATTTATTAAATGCTAAATAGAAAATTAGAAGCAAAGAGTAGAGGTAATTACTTAAAACCTACCCAACAGAATTATCCTGAGTGGAGAGAATAAGTATTATGAAGAGAACCACCAAAAAAAAAAAAAAAGATTTATCTCAAAATGAAAATGGGGCAGATTATATTTGACTGAGACATTTGCTGCCTCCATGCTCCCTGGGTCTTACAGCCACAAGGCCAAGAAGGGCTGAGGGAGAACAAGGCGGAACTTGCTGTCTTTCTTACTCAAGACAGCGGTGGCGGGTGCTGGCCTCGCACCAAGGCGGCCACCTCGACACACAGCCAGTGTCAGGGGCACCACCGAGTTTATGCAAGGAAGCCTGTACAGAATTAAGGGGCACACTCCTGAGGCCTCCATGAACTGCTATAAACTGCAGACTTGAAAACAACTGCATAATGATGGGAGATGTGGGGGTAGGGGGTGGGGATGGGGAATGGGGATGAGGGATGGAGGGATGATGGGATGAGGGATGGAGGGATGATGGGGGATGGGGATGAGGGACAGAGGAATGATGAGGGATAGAGGGATGATGGGGAGGAAGGATGGAGGGATGATGGGGGATGAGGATAAGGGATGGAGGGATGATGGGGATGAGGGATGGAGGGATGATGGGGATGAAGGACGGAGGGATGATGGGGGATGAGAGATAAGGGATGGAGGATGATGGGGATGAGGGAGTGAGGGATGTGGGGATGAGGGATGGAGGATGATGGGGATGAAGGACGGAGGGATGGATGGGGGATGAGAGATAAGGGATGGAGGGATGAGGGGATGGGGGATGAGGGATGAGGGATGATGGGATGAGGGATGGAGGGATGATGGGGATGAAGGATGGAGGGGATGATGGGGATGAGAGATAAGGGATGGGGGGATGATGGGATGAGGGATGAGGGGGAGGGGGATGAGGGATGGAGGGATGATGGGGATGAAGGATGGAGGGATGATGGGGGATGAGAGATAAGGGATGGAGGGATGATGGGGATGAGGGATGGAGGAATGATAGGGATGAGGGATGGAGGGATGATGGGGATGAAGGACGGAGGGATGATGGGGGATGGGGGAGGGCATGGGGATGGAGGAGTGATGGGGGTGGGGATGGGGAGATGGACAATGGGGGATGGGATAGATTCCAGGGAGAATCTGCCACCAAAGAACACACATGAACTAGCCAGAATGGGAAGAGTACTGGATTTTTAGCACTTCCCACTTTTATCCCCAAATTCCGGTGTTCATCCGAACACAGGGCACAGGTACTTTGGGAAATCTGTACAGCCAAGAAGAAGTAGGAACTCATTTTTTCTGAACGCTCCAAATGTGTTATTCAAAGGCTTGTTCCTCATCGATTTTAACCAGCTAACAAAATTCTGGTGGCAAAGCATCCTGACCCAGAGAACTATCGCAGGGGGAGCTCTCTGTGGGTTAAACAACTAGATCGATTTCTAGGAGTCGTTTCTAGAATGATTTCTAAGAGTATGTCCTCAAAAGTTCATAGAGAGGAGTTCCTGTCGTGGCGCAGTGGTTAACGAATCCGACTAGGAACCAGGAGGTTGCGGGTTCGGTCCCTGCCCTTGCTCAGTGGGTTAAGATCCGGCGTTGCCGTGAGCTGTGGTGTAGGTTGCAGACGCGGCTCGGACAGCGTTGCTGTGGCTCTGGCGTAGCGCGTGGCTACAGCTCCGATTCAACCCCTAGCCTGGGAACCTCCATATGCCGCGGGAGCGCCCCAAGAAATAGCAACAACAACAACAACAAAAGACAAAAAAAGACAAAAAAAAAAGTTCATAGAGAGGCCCTAGGGGGTGGAGGAGGGAGAGATGATACAAAGGACACGGTGGCACAGGACCTGCACCTCGTCCAGGGCTAGTGACACGTCACTCCACATGGGCAATTCTCTGGCCCTCCTGGAAGATCCTGCCCATCAGAACCAGACCTGAGCAAGGTCCACGCGGCCCGAGCATGTCTAGATGGGGGACATGAGGGCAATGGGGGCTCCTACAGCAGGGACAAACCAGACCCCCCTAAAACCCTTCCAGGTGACAGGCCTCTGCAGATGCTGCTGCCAGACCCTGGGAGTGCAGTCTCCCAGACTATTCCTGCAGCTAAAAAGCCCATCTTGCCTGGAGGTTTCAGTTATCTTTAAAAGAAAATCCTATGCATTCTAAGGATTCCAGTAACAGACACACCAGAAAAAAAAAAGTCTTTAGCCGGGATTCTACTAGGAATTATCACTATAGACATAATTCACGTGTGTGCAAATATATACAAACAAGGAAACTTATAAGCCTCAGTGATAACCAAAAAAAAAAAAAAAAACCCTGAAAGGTGCAGCAACCAGGACGCAAAAGGGTGGGATGTGAAATGCTAATAAATGTTTAGGCTGTGTTTTTTGTCTTTTTTTAATTTCACAAATACTTAAGTCAATTCTTACATAATTCAAAGCAGAAATACCATACACACCACTGTAATCTTTTAAAATTCAAATGACAGAGTTCCCGTCATGGCTCAGTGGTTAATGAACCCAACTAGTATCCATGAGGATGTGAATTCCATTCCTGGCCTTCCTCAGCTGGTCAAGGATCCAGCATTGCTGTGAGCTGTGGTGTAGGTCGCACACAGCTCAGACCCTGAGTGGCTGTGGCTGCAGTACAGGCTGGCAGCTATAGCTCTGATTCACCCCTCTAGTCTGGGAACCTCCATATGCCACGGGTGTGGCCCTAAAAAAAATAAATAATTGGGAGTTCCCGTCGTGGCACAACAGAAACAGAACCGACTGGGAACCATGAGGTTTCGGGTTCGATCCCTGGCCTCGCTCAGTGGGTTAAGGATCTGGCGTTGCCGTGAGCTGTGGTGTAGGTCGCAGATGCGGCTCGGGGCTGGCATTGCCATGGCTGTGGCGTAGGACGGCAGCAACAGCTCCGACTGGACCCCTAGCCTGGGAACCTCCATATGCCGCAGGTGCAGCCCTCAAAAGTCAAAAGACAATAAATAAATAAATAATAGATAAATAAAAAATAAAAATATAAAATTCAAATGACAACTACCACCCACAGTTCCATCGTGGGTCCCTGTCATTGTGCCTAATACGTCTGTGTAAGGATCTATGCGTCTCTCCCCTCTATGAAACTAAAAATTCCTTAAGAACAAAGGTGAATAGAAATAAATTATCTTCCACCACGTCGACATGCTCACGAAATGCATGCTGAGTGCATGAGTGACCTAAGCTTACCTGGGCAACCACACCTGGCTAAGAGGAAGACCCGAAGTTCTCCAAGCTAGGTCACCTGACCAACAGAAAGGATGACGATGGTTCACAAGAAACCACATACGTTTCCAAATGTTCCACAACCCCAGGAGGGGTCTAGATTCCCCACATCACACGTATCCCACCAAGACCACTCACAGTAGGAGTTGGTGGCCTCACTCAGTGGGTGAAGGATCCGGCATTGCCATGAGCTATGGTGTAGGTCACAGATGCAGCCTGAATCCTGTATTGCTGTGGCTGTGGTGTAGGCCGGCAGCTGTAGCTTTGATTCAATCCCTAGCATGGAACTTCCATATGCCGTGGGTGCAGCTCTAAAAAGACAAAAAAAAAAAAAGGACCATCCACAGTAGAGCAAAAACCAAGGGATGCCAATGGAAGGGAATCGCACGGTGCTGAGAGCAGCAAATACCGTTCAGGGTTTCAAGCTGTGGCAACGGAATGGAGAGATTTTTCGGGTGCTGAGAAGGGAAGTCAGAGCCTCGTGAAACACATCAACTCTATTTTCCTTAATTCTACAATTATGATCAGGCTTTTCTGATCAGAAGAAACGGAAGCTTGCTTCTGTGAGTAGACATTTTGACATTGGGTTCTGTGTTTGTCATCACGACACACGTACTCAGCCATGAAAAAAGAATGAAATTCTGCCATCTGCAGAAACGTGGATATT